>NW_010120087.1:0-13544 GCF_000699245.1 Pterocles gutturalis | reverse complement strand
AAGAGGTCCATGCTATGTGAGCATCAATCCCCATGAGGATAAATGAAAATAAAGTAATAAAATAGTTTGATTAGCAGCAGAATACAAAGCAAACTAGTCCAGATACATTTTATATACTAACCTACATGATGTAATAGGTCATACATTCTCAATTCCAGTGTTCAAGAGTCACTAAATATATACAAAATATTCAAGAATCAGGAACATACTATTCAACCTGGCCATCTGCAGTATTATAAACCTTAACTCTCCTCACTTTGCTGAAACAAATTAAAAGAGATTAGAGTAATTGGAAAGACATTTTTTATAACTTGAATGCTGGCACACTGAATGTTATCAAGATAAATGCTCTGTTCAGACTTAGTTCTCTCTGTTCTGTCCACTGATTGCCTTGAGCAGAGAGAAAACATTACGAGAGATCCAAGTGGTAATTGGCAAATTTATCTGGACTGAAAAATTCAGTGGAATTCAAAGGAGAAATCAGCCCCCAGCCCTTCCACCCTTACTCTTCTCAGTCCTCCCACAAATATCAAAGTGCAAATGAACACAAATCAATGCTGCCTGCCTGGGTGGGAGCGCTGCAGCAAAGTGCCAAGTTACATTGATTCTCAACGGGGTTAAGGAAAGTTGAGGGAGTTCGATATCTCTTGGCATCAACATTTTCAAATGAGAAGTAAAGACCCTTCTTTCCAGTCAACATCTCTACTCTACCTATTTTCAGACCCATTCTCCTTATTTGCTCAAATAATTGCTACAATTAAGTATACAAATTGGGGAATGGCAGACAAAGAAAAGCCAGTTTCAAGATCCCAGTTGGATTTATACTTACCATTAAGAGTGACTCATCTTATGGATGGAGAAACAATAAGATTAAACAAGCAGACCCATGTAAAGAAAATTTTACAGTTCACCTGGTGGCTGCAAGAAGTAGGGAGGCTGTTAATGCTTGATATTTATTAGGGAAGTTAAGCTTGACCTTGGAAAATAATATAATTGAGTTTGTTCCTTCTACTTTGTATCTGAAAATAATTTAAAAGTTTGGAGTATTTCTGTGGAGGAAAAACAAAGCTGGGAGTGTCAAGCAGAAACGAAACCTTGAACTGCCACAGTCTTGGAAATCTTAGGCTGCAGATCCTTTCTGAGAAGATTTCTATTAGCAGAGACACCCATTGCCATGATGATGATTATCCCTGGAAAAAACCTCCCTCTTTTGGTTTTACAGATGGGAAGTTTAATCATTGTTCCAGACAATGGTTAAGAAGCCATCTCTAAATGGGAACACAAGGACAAGAGACAACTGTCAGCGTTCTTTGAAATTTCTGCTGGATAAACATCAATACTGCTCCAATAACCTTACAGGGGGAAAAAAATAAGTCCCTCTGCAAACTTTCACAACCATTGACACTCCCATTAGGGGTCAGGGACACAAGAAGGATGTCTTGGACTGATATCTTGGACTGTTGATATCTAGGACTGCAGAGATTCTCCTTAAGAAAAAATGATGCCTGAGACCACCTGGATGGCCAGTATCCTGCCTTGCTTTCTAGTGGGTGTCAGGAAGAGGGAGCCTCAAAAGAAGTAAGACATCCAAAAGGAAACCTCATAAATCTCTAAAACCTCATCAAGCAGTGTTTAAGGGCATGCACTGGAGATGTAAGGTGACAAATCCATGCCACAAACAGGAGTTCAGTCAAAGCTTAGTGTGATTTTCTCCACCTACTCAAAAACTTGAAGGCCTGTAAGTGGTGGAAAAAAGTCTTTCTGCTGTTGTAGGCACAGGAGACCTGTCTGAAGAGATTGTTTTCCATTGCTTGGGGACAGCTGGAAATAAACTTGGCCATGATGTCCCTCTTTTATATAAAAACTGATCATTTTTGAAAGAAACAAGGGTGCATATTAAGCTAACCAGTTCTGGACACACAGTAATCTATAAATACGGAGGTAATTGTGGATACACAACATGAAATAAAATATTGTTCTTCTCAGAGTGAACCCTACCAGTGTGTTCCTGTCGCTGACCCTACATCCATAACTTCTCTGGTTAGCAGCAGGGAAACTTGATATGGGCTTGGAAAATGTCATGGAGAGAACCAGCTGTTTGGTTGCTAGTGTTCTGCCCTGAAGGCACTGAAATGATGTCAGAAATAACTGATTTCTCTGACAAAAATAAAGTAAGAGCTAAAACATACCAGTAGAGGAGGCAAATGCATATGTTGGGGACAGAACGGAAAAGAAAACTAAACATTTTTCACTCTAGGCCATTTATGTTGTAAATAGTAATCTTTAATTGGTTTAGTCATCACCAAGACTAAATTGTTTAATGGCTCATTATCCTGGGTTTTTTTGATTGTAAGAACAGAGACACAAATGAAAAATGGCAGATTTGCTCTTAAAACTCTGTTGTGTTTGGGTAAGAGTTTCCTCACTGACACTGAAGTTCAGGTTTCTAAAACTAGGAAATATCTTTTTCCAGCAAACTCTGTTATGAAACAGTGAAACTTGGATAGGTGTAGAAGGTTTGTACAAATTATCTGTTTGTTTTGTTGCTGGAAAAAACAATCCAGTTTTAAAAGCAGAGTGGCCCCTTGTAAAGCAGGAACCTGGGCTCCAGGGTGTCCTTCAGACCTCTTAGCTCTGTTCCAGCAAGTTGGCAAGATCTGAAGCATTTGAGAAAGACACGTGACTGGTGGATCTTTATAAGACCAGTCTTGGAGGCCTTACTAAATTTCCGTTTCACCTCTCAATGGTTTTAATATTGCCTTAGGAGCAGGTTGGATGATGCTTTGAACAACCTGATCTTGTGGGAGGTGTCCCAGCCACTGGCAGCAGGGTTGGAAGTCAATGATCTGTAAGGTCCCTTCCAACCCAAACCATTCCATGATTCTATGATTCTATGACATCTGATCCTGCAATGACTCAAGTATAGCAAGTATTGAGGGAGCTGGGACACTGTCACCATTCTAGCCATAGAGGTTGATGCTTTCTTTCACTGAGCTCTCAAGGCATTTATACAAGTTTATGTTGAACTTTTATATCCTGGATCAAGCTGCTTGTTGCTCTACCTAATGTGCCACTAGATTCCCAATAACTAATGTGAAAGCTAGCATAGATAGAGCTGTACATTATTGCATTAATGTTGCACCTTCATTGTCAAGAAAGAATTTGGGTTCATAGTTTTGTAGCTTAGCTCTCTAATCTTTTCAGTGCTTGTGTGTGGATTTACTCTTGCACTTAAGTCTGGAAGGCGTCAGCTGGATGTTGAGGTGGACAAAACCACATCAAGACAGACACGACAAAGACAGCACAGGTACAGACTAGCATCCTCTCCAAATCCAGCTTCATAAAATCCTCTTCCTTCACCCCCCACCAGACCTCAGCAGAGGAATCCAATCCTTCCTGTTTCCCTCCTTCATCTACTCAACAACTGGAGCATCCCCACAGAGTCACTGAGACCCATCTTTACCCTTCTGCACAAATCCCAGTGGTGAGCGCCTCTGCCCTTGCCCCAGTTTCCACTCCCCCCTCTCCCCAGTGCAACCCACACTGCACATTAACTCCACCAGCATTTCTTCTCAGTGAGGTGTAACTCAGGACCAGATAACAAGATAATGCAGCATGTATTAAAGACAACCCTATTTTGCACTGGAAGACGATGGGAAACCAATTGTTCTTTACAGACCAGCCTGAATGAGAGCAGATAATTGACAGGTCAGTCTGTTAGCAAAACGAACATAAACAACCTGTGCTACCCACACATTTCTTTTTTTAGGTTTTCCTTGTGATTAAGGAGTAAGCATATGTTTTATGGAAGAAAGCACAGATAGAAATCTATATTGGTAACAAAAGATACTGTTTAATGCCAAAGAGGTGCTATTACGTTTGAGGAACACGTTGCCATGGTTGGAATGCTGCATCCTGTCAGGCATTCATATTTTAACATTCAGGAAAGTCATGCGAGTGATTCAAGGTGAGGAAAACATGCCCTTCTCTGAGAAGGTGTTTAGTCAAGTAGTTCAGCTGGTGGAGAGGTTAAGAGGAGAAATCATTCCCTTTAAGGATGGACAAGGCGTCTAACAGTAGAAGGTTTCTGAGTAGGCACACAGCAGCATCACAAGGCTGAGAATTTGGAGGTAGAGACAGGAGAACTAAATGTGGCATCAACACACAAACCTTTTAGGAAATTAGTTAACCACCTAAATAATTCACCCCATTCATCTGCGATCTTCAAGTCGAAATCGAATTAGGAGAAAAGGTCACTGAAAGTAATTGTTTTATACCGTGTTTGTGACCCTGCCAGCACACATCTCAGTTTAAGTCTAACACTGCCCAATCAATATCATTTAATCAAAGACTGAATAATTACTTCGATCCGTATTGTTAAATTAGTCTCAGCTGTAAACTAAGTTCTTTAGACTAGAGATCAAACAAAATATGTCTGCATTGCCCTCAAAATGTTCAGGGTACCTTTTGCTGAGCATTAAGATAATGATAATAATGAATATTCATGTTTCAGAATTTTGTGTCTCCTGGATGAGTTGAACAGGATTTAAATTTCCCTTGGTACAAAATTGGGCAAACGTATTTGCGTATCTGTGATTTGCTTTGGCTTCGTTTCATGGTCTGCAGCTGGAGGCATGGCAGGGAACAACGCAGGTCAGTGTGCACCAAAGCAGAGAAAGTACATATTTTCTTAGAGAATTTACTCGCGTCCGTGTTCACGGCATGCATCAGGCTGGGATTCAGGAAGAAATCACAGGAATTGCTGACATCCACCCTCTGCACCTTTTTTCTTTGCTCAGATCCCACAGGCATCCCCACCTACTCCTTTCCAGCAGCAGTCCTGGCTTTCCCCATGCCCACAGCACGTTACAGGTAAGTCTTTTGAGGAATGAAAAGCATCTTCTTCTGAAACTGCTGGGCTGATAGGATGCTCAAAATCATGGTGCATGGTAGGCAGCTGCAAACTTGCTTTCTTTCAGACTAGCTGGACACGAGCAGACCTTAATCCCAAATGTACACAGCTTCCCTGCTCAAATTAGCATCGCTGAATGCTACAGAGTCTGGTGTAGAGCTGGCTGGTATCCTGCTAACTCAAAAGCAATTTTACATCTGCCTGAAATCTATTCTCTATACATAGAGATATCCAGGTAAGATTTAATAACCAACCTTTTCACAAAGTTCAAGGCCAGGGAAGACCATGACATTTATTCTGACCTCCTTTATATTACAGGTCCTACAATAAGGATGCCAAGTTGGTAGGCACATTTGACCTTCATCTTCCTGTGTTTGAGTTTCTCATCTGCAAAATAAGCCCAGTAATAAGGGAGCCTGTGCTCACCCTGGGTAACTGTTGGGAAAATTAAATACATTTATATTCGGAAGACAGAGCACATGAAACTCACAGTAAAAACCAGGAGAAAGTTGGTGGTTTTGAAGCATGTGTTGTACATAGGGCAGCAGCATCACTCGTGGGGGGCAGAGGGGAAGATAAATAAATTGTTTTTCTTTCAGGGAGTGCTGTCCAACTGAGGCTGTGAATGAGGCAAAGCTCCTGCAAAAGGAAAAGCCAGATGTGTTTCTCTAAATTTGAAACATAGACACATAATGGGTACCAGAATTAGATGATCAGGGAATCCTCCTTTTGTCTTTTTCCAGTTGCAGATTTGCACCACAACGGTGTTCTTTGAAAAGTAAGAGAAGGAGAGTGCTGTGTGCATGTGCTCTTATACAAAGACAATTGTTGTTTGACCGGGTTTCTTCCCTTTCCCATAACTCTTTCCTGTCTTTTCTAGAATTGTTTTCAATCCTCTTGTGATTTTCAGGTCTGCTTCTCCATCCTTTTCCTGTGCATATACACAGCTACATGGATTCTCAGTCATAAAGACCAAAATCAGGGAACACAAGTTTGATTTATATGAAATACTTGCTACTGATTATATCAAAGATCATCAGATCAATGTCAGTTTTTAGGTAGATCATCATCAGTAGGGTTGTTATTAGGTTTGCAGCTACTTAAGTGGTTTACTCAATAGAGTTCGTGCTATCCTACACAGCTATTCCTGTTGAATTTCAGTTAGTTTGGGCAATTCGCTAATACTGCAAGAAAAACAAAGTCCATCCCTGTGGGCACTTCTGTGGTGTCTTAACATTTCAGCCCAGTAGTGAATTAGTGTTTGTGCACAATAGAAGTCTCCTCGTCACTTTGCCTCATCTCTGAGACACCACTGAAGGTCTCAGGCAGTGGTTCAGGTGCTCTTTCAGTTCTTCCTGTTGGGATTTCGGCACAACACAGGGAGTAGAGCCAGTATCTCCAAGGACTTTGGTTTCCCTCCAAGACTCTTCCCCTACCCGACTGGAACATATGTTACTTAACTGAGTGGGTTGCTAAAAGCATATGTCATTGTTCCTTCAATTTATGCATATCCACCATGCAGACTAATTTACATAAAATTCCTCCCTCTGGGCTACAGATTTGATCCTTATTGCCCAGGTGGGTTAACCAGTAGGCAAAAACCATTGGATGTGTTCGCTTATCGAAAACATTTATGTCAGCCTAGCTGCAATAGTTATACAGCTAACACATTCAGTGTGTTTGTAATTAATTTTCAGATAATATTCTTCTCTGTGAAGAAAAATATCTGAGTAAGTGATAATCAGCACCAAAAGAAATTCTAGATTTAATTCTGTCCTTAGTCTCTAGGGAGCTTGACACAGCTTTAAGTCCACTAAACACTCAGCATTAGAGGGTGCAGCCTTGCACCACCTCCGATCAATCAATTCCGAGCATAAGTCCACTAAACACTCAGCATTAGAGGGTACAGCCTTGCACCACCTCCTATCAATCAATTCCGAGCACGATCTTGTTTTCTGACTTTTTAAAAAACCTGAAACCTGTGGGTTAATGTGAATTTCACTGTTATTTGACTGAAAAAAAAAGGTGATGCATAGCTACCATGGAAGTGAAGCACACATGCCACAACAGGAGGTACAGGCAGGGTGTGAAGATGAATATGTATATGCTACTTAAATATATGCTGAGTATATATGTTGGTAGATGAAATTGCACAGAGAGCCAAATTTGAATTTCCAGATTGCAGGAAAGTGTACTCCTGTAAAATCCACCCAAAATATGCCATCCGTTCTTTAATGAGCACAAGAAAAAAAAATATACTTTGATTTCCTGTCGTTTCTGAATAGGAGAATTTCAGAATTTAAAGCAGCAGGTTTTAAATCCTAATCATCCTTAACACGCACAGACACATTGGAGGGCAGAGACATCTCCTCTCTGATACGCAGAGGAAGAGGTTCTTGCCATTAGGATGTTAACCCGGGACATGGGAATCCTGCATTTAATTCACTTCTCAATCACTATTTCCCTGTAAAGCATCTGACAAGTTACCAAGCACCAGTCTTATTACTCTCTTGAAAACAATAGAGAAAAAACAGCACTCTTCTGTCTTCAAGAGCCGTTGCCATGATGAATGTTTTTAAAGTTGCACGGTACTTCTGTAATAGATATTCCCTGCAATGGCTTCAGACAAATCTGCTCACTATGAGGGTAGATGAACAACCGCAGGAGAACAATTCGTAACAAATATACTTTCTCAGCCAGAGTTCACTTAAAAAATTCTGCCATAAACCCCAAAGTCATCATAAAACTGGTCCCTGAAATTTATCTTTATAAAGAAGATGGAAGATATCCTCATAGTTCCTCAGACAGCCAAAAAATGTTTAGTCCAAAAAGTGTATTTCTTCCTTTCTATAGACAGAACTAAATGGTCAGAGGTAGTATTAATTTATTTTTATCTCCTTTATTTTCAACAACGAGTCTGATGAAACAGATGCAGAATGTTAAAAAAATAAAAGAGATGAGATATAGGTCTTTTTTCTTGAGTGTGTTTCAACACTAGATTCTCAGTTTTCTCGTAAAATGAACATTTTCTCTCGAGAGCTCTCCAAATTCTTTCATTAACTAGAAAGTTTTTCTGACTATGTTGATTTCCAGAGCAAAGTCACTTGGGATTTTTTCCATAACCCCAAAAGTGAGCTTGTATGTGATGGGTGAATTTTTTCCAAAATACAGCAATTCAGAGGGGTAAAAAATTAGAGACTGCTTAGTCTAGAAAGAGAAGATTCAGAGAAGTCAGAATAAGTCTTCAAAATAAGTTAACTTTTTATACAAAACCAAAATAATTATTTTTTTTTCTTTTAATCTACTGTAGCTAGAACAAGCATAAATGTCGGCTTACTTGGCACAATATATCCAAGTCAGATTAAGGAGGATAGTACATTTCAGACAAACATCACTGAATTATTCAGACCTCCTGAATGATTTCATGGAGCACGGTTATGACATCGCCATGAGAGTGATCTAACACTGCCACAGGCACCCAGAGAACCTCCATCCTTGAAGATACTAAAAATGCAATTGGAAAAGATCCTGAGCAACCAACTGTAAGTTTGAAGTTCACCCTGCTTTGAGCAGGTTGGGCTAGAGAGCTCCAGATGTTCCTCCCACCCAAAATCAATCAATAACTTAGTATGAAGTTGAGCACACCTGGCCTCCAAGACAAGCCTTGTGCCAAATATCCTCGAGAAATGGTTCGAAGCTGCAAGAGGGGAGATTGAGCTGAGATATTGGGAAGAAATGTTTTCCTGTGCGGGGAGTGAGGCAGTGGCCCAGGTTGCCCAGAGAAGCTGTGGATGCCCCATCCCTGGAGGGGTTCAAGGCCAGGCTGGATGAGGCTTTGGGCAACCTGGGCTAGTGGGAGGTGTCCCTGCCCATGGCAGGGGGTGGAACTGGATGGTTTTGAAGGTCCCTTCCAACCCAAAGCACTCTGTGGTTCTGTTATTTTATGAGAAGGATCTTAACTTGCCTGAGGTGCTGGTGAGTGGCTGTTTGGGATGGATGTGCACAGCCCACGTGTCAGAAAACCTTTCCCCAACTTCCGTGGGACGTGACGGTTGTCATCTCCTGCTCACTTTTGCAGCTCACCTCCAGGCACACAAGTTTCTCCTGCAGGAGGGTACACAGAGCCAAAACACATTAATCAACCCTTTAAAAAGTACATTTCATCCAAGCACCTTGTCATCTATGTGTTTCATTGCCCCAAGCCTGTTGTTAATGCCACCTCCAGAATCCCATTAAAAATAGACCTCTCCAGGGCCTGGGTCAGGTCTCGTCAGAGCTATACGTAGCATCGAGCACCCTTTTGAATGCTATATAAATATCCCTATCAGGGCCTGAATGAATAGTTAATAAATTGAATGCATTGCCCTCTGTGTAACAGAAGGGGACTGAATGCAGCATCCGTTCAAAGCAAATCATGATGAGCTGAAAATATGCAACATTAAGTTCAGTCATATGTTAAATAGCAAGAACCACTTTCACAGGACTAGAGAGGTTATAAACCATTTCTGTTTGTATTCCAGGAGCCTTTTGAAAGCTTTGTTTTGAAAGCTTCATATTAGCTTGTAAGAGCAGCTCCCAAAAAGACGTTGTTTTGTCCTTGTCACTACAGCGGTGGCACCTACTTGTCTGACTCTGTGCTTTGTTCTGTTTATAGCCAGAAACAAAGGTCCCACCCGCTTTCTACTCTTCTTGCAGGCTGTGATAGAGGTGCAGACTTGCCGGATGGGAATCACATCTGAAAAAAAATAAAAAGCTCTGAAAATAAAAGGGAATTTCCCTGTGACAAAGCAGGTCCTCACCCTGCTCCCAATTCCCTCTCATCTGTGACATCCTGCCTTGAATCCCACAAGTGAAGGCTTCTCACCCAACATTCGATGTCAGCAATTTCTGGGTATCTTCAGAAGGATTACTCAGTGACTCCGAGCTTGCACATCTTTGGTTTTTTTGAAAATCAAACTATACTGAAAAGAGCAGCTGACACCTAGCTGAGAAGCTGGTTATTTGTGATTACTGCCAATGTTGTTTGCTCCTGGATTCTTAAAACTGTGACCAACTGCAGCCTTTTCATCTTATTTATGTATGATTTTTAATTGATCCGTGTGCTTCTCTGTCACCTTAATGAATTTTAAAGCCAAGGTCAAAGCTATTTTATTAACATTATGTTCAGTCTTCAGTATCTTCCAAGTTGTCATGGGAGACAAGAGCTAAAATATTCTTTTAAAAGTTTGTAAAATTGCTTAAGAAAACAAACAGCAAGATTTATTCTTCATATCACAAAATCTTTCTTTTTATCCACTGGTGTCCTGAAGGACAGGAAGAGGCTCCTGGCGCAGACATTATCCTCACTGGGCACAGCTCATGGGAACCTTTTTAACCTTGCTGTGTTGAAAATACCCAAATCCCTTCCAGCCAAGGTCAAAGGACACAAATACACTTATTTTTCACTTTCTCCTCTGTAGCACAGAGGCTTAAAAATTGCATTAGTTCTATCTCCTTTGTAGTTTTGCGTTCTTGAAATAATATTTTAAAACCCCAGCCCCCTTTCAGCCTTGCATGTTATCAGTTGTATTAGTCTGTAGTTCATAACCAAAAGTGTCAGCCCAGTTGGCATTAGGGCTTGATCTCCACGTCTCCAGTAAGGCTGACACCAAACCCAAGGCAGGGTTTAATGACAACCCAAGCTGGGACAGATGAAGGGACATGTGGATGTTTTCTGCACTCAAACGAGGTCCCTAAGCTGGCAGCCCTGGGACAAGGATGCTGCCAGTGTCAGCATTTTCCAAATGCCAACCCTTGGAGCTGGCAGATCAACTTAATCAGACAGATTTGCAGAGTTTCGTATCAGCAGAGAAAGTCTCTGCAGTATCACTAGCAAAAATATCTCCCACTCAGCACTGAGCTTGGCACTGGGCAAGAGGAATTGTTCTTATGGGCTAGAAGAAATCTGGAAAATTTTCTGATAACCAAAATATACATGCAAACAACTCAGGTTTGCTGATTCAGGACTATCACATTCTTAAGTTATGGCTATACCCAGGATGATGGAAAATACATTCAATGGACAGGACTGAGCTTTTTTTTTTTTTTTTTTTTTAAGCTGAAAGACTGCTGCGTGTCTTTGAGCCAGATGCACTCAGTCCATGCAGACAATCTCCATGGTAGGACAGTGTACTGGGAAAAGTACAAAGGTTCTTACTGACCTTTTCCAGCCTTCCTCTTCCCCATCTTTTAATCTCATGCTCCAAATATTTCCCTATCCTCCCCTTTTTCCCTTAGATGCACACTTTATTCTGTATTTAGCTACCACAGATATTCTTATTCAATGTTATCTTTCTTAGGATAAAATACTTCAGTTCTTTCAGGCTTTCCTCACTGGCTGTGTTTTTTTAGGAACTAGTCTATATCCTATAAAAGCAATTTTCTCAAAGATAAGGGTTTCTGGATGTGTATTTTCTCTGTAGACACCTAAACAGCAACACGGAGCATAACCTGCTAATACTTCCTTCCTTTCAGAAACTCTTCTGTATAATTAGTGGTTCACCAGAGACCTTCCTAAACCAAACATCCATCGGAGGAAAAATTGCTTATGATTGCTACAGCGTGAAATCCCAGAAAGCCACAAGAACAAAGAAAATTTCCTGGCTAATAATGTTTTCTCACGAGACTAAGCTTAACTCTGTTCTCTGAAACCACTGAGAAGGCACTAAACTAAGCCTGAAAACTGAAGTGTCTGGAGGAGGAAAGGAAGAGGCAACAGCAACAGATGTTTTTATGAAGAGTTACCACCTCTTCAATCACAGTATATGTATGTTCTACTTATTTAAGCTTCCCTGTTCTAGAGGAGTACTGAAATTTATCATCTTTACGCACAGCTAGCTGGATACTGACCATCATTTTGGTGATCCTGCCATGGTTCCACTGCGCTTGATTTCCAAAGGAGTTTCATGACTCCACAAGGTACTTGACTTGAAACGCAGAAAATGACCCCAAAAGGGCAACAGCATTGCTAATACTGCCTACTTTTGTTTTACTGATTTTCCACTGTGTTTTTTTCCAACTGAGAGTAATAACTCTGTCTTTTTAATGTGTATTCTTTGCACTCCCTTAAGGAAGGAAGCATTGTCAGCTACCACTTATCAGCTCTTTCTCTGCTGCCCACTCCTCAGATTGGTTCTTGTTTCTTCCCTCACTAACCTTTAACCTTGAGATAAAAGGGTTTAATGATTTATCTGTTTATTTGCTTGCAGGAGGTGAAAGATTTTTGAACCTGGTTTTGTAATCTCTGTGGTGAAAAAAACAAAAACAAAAAAAAAAAAAAAAAGAGATATTAGTATTAGTGTCCTTATAAAAATTAGGTGATGGTCACAATGAAAGGAGGCTCGAATGAGCAGCATTTCACTACAGGAGAAAAGTGTCAGGGTGCTGCCCTACCCAGAGACCTGACAATGAGTCACACTCTCTCCACAGGCAGAAGTCACACAAAGTGGTATTGATTGGCTTTAGCCATGATGCATAATACATCAGTGAGAGCGTCATTAACATGCATTGCTCCTGGACAGCACATCAGTTATTGCAGCGTGCTCACACAACCTTAGATTTTGTTGTTTCAGAGCCTGAGGGTGGTTGAGGCCAACATTTTCCTTCCCATTTGCAACAGGGCTGAGGACAGGGCCAGCAGCATTTGCTGTGGCCCCCAGGAGGACAAGTGATCCATTAAACAGAAGTGATTTGAATGCCTATGGCCACAAATCTCTGAAGTTAGGTTGGAAGAAAAGCAACAACTTTGAACTTTTGTAGGTAGCACAAACTTGCTCTGGCTTGAAAAAGTGGAGTTAGATGACTGATGGGATGTCTGTACAGATTTATAACTGTTTTTTGCACTGATTTCAGGCAGAGAGCTGGAGTAACACTGCCATGTTACTCTATTATAAGAGTAAGTTTCTTTACTGAAGAAGTCTGTAAAAAAGGAGTCAGAGTGTACTACTGCAGCCCAGATTTATGTACTTAGCTGAGAGACAGATGAGTTTATTTACATTAGGCTTCCCTATATAATCACTGGAGGAATTCAGGCATCTCTAGGGACTTAGATCTGAGAAGGGTTAAATCGATCACCTGCCAGAGGGGTATTCAGCAGAGAGAAAAAAGGAGACTATCTTCCAAATGTAGGCATCTAGTTTTGGATTCGGAAAAAATGAACATGGAAAATGCATCACTTTCCTTGTTGGTTTGCCAGAGTAACTTATCACTTTGTAATGAGTTTCATAAATTCCTGTAGAGCTTTGAGGTAGTTAATGCCGAGAGCAGCTGCAAGAAGCAAAAAGGTCTGGATACTGGGAACAAAAGAGAACAGAGTACAGAAAGTAGGGTATGAATGAAGATGTACAGGTCTTAATTGCCTTTAAACTGAGAAGTGCTACTCATTAAATTAATAAGAGTCTCCTTACTTCATAGTAACATTCTGGTTGGCCTGATTTTCTCTCATTTCCCCCAAATGTGAGCATGAGCAATTGAACAGAGTTCTTAAACACAAAGCATAGATGCGGTACCTGACCCTTTATTTCACCAGCTGTTTTCCAGCACAGTCTCAGAGTTACAATCATACAATAGAACCATAGAATCACAGAATCATAGA
>NW_010120086.1:0-1544 GCF_000699245.1 Pterocles gutturalis | reverse complement strand
CCCCTTTCTTCATTAAAAAAAAAAAAAAGACATTCTCTTTCAAGGGATATTAGTATGCTTCTTTCTCCTGCTGCAAAAAGCTTGCTTCTCTTTTCCAGAATACTGTTTTCCTGGGGGTTTTGATGAATATTTTCTTAAAAGATTCCTAGGATTTTCCTGTACCACGCCATGTTCCTCGTCATGCTCCTTAAAGCCACCAGGTAACACAACAGCATCCTTATTAAGATAAACAAGAAATATTAGAAAGAACTTTTCTCTAGTCATTTGAACACAAACATTAATGCCCAGCTATTGCTAGTTGCCTGAAAGCCATATGACAAAATCTATACCACTAAAAAATCAAAAACTTATTCTGAAGTGCCAGCACAAATACTGTCAAAGCAATATGCTTTTAGTAGCCTGGGAACCTCAAAAGAAAAAAAGAAAAAAAATCTATTGATTTTTGCAAGTTTATCAGACCAAAACCTCATACCAGCAGATGTACAATATACATCAGTACACAACTATCAAAGCCATAGGGTGCTTTAATGATGCTCATAGGCCCAGCTGGGTACTTGATTCTCTCATTTGCATTTAAGTTATATTGTTTATTCAGAAAAATGATAGATACTGCAACAACTTCAAGCCTGACTGAGCAGAAATAAGTACCCTACACACATTGTCTGGGACATAAGCAGCTAGGTTGTAGACAGAGGAAGAAGAAGTAAATTAGATGGCTTGAGATGGTAGTGGTTTACAAGTTTTGCATGTAAGATTCTTTTACATGCTTGTCCTAGTTTTGGCTGGGACAGGGTTAACTTTCTTCATAGTAGCTGTAAGGAGGCTGTGCTTCGGATTTGTGCTGAGAAGAAGGCTGATAACATACTGATGTTTATAGGTGCTGCCAGGACAGTCAAGGACTTTCTGGCCTCTCTGCTGTTCCAGTGTCTGCAGGTGCAGGAGAAGCTGGGAGGGAGCACAGCCCCAATTACTAGCCTAGGGTTCAATCTTAGGTTTAGGACTGAGACCCAAATTGGGCAATGGTATATTCCATATCATGCACGTCATGCCCAGTATATAGGTGAGGATCTGCCAGGAACTTCTAACTCTCTCTCTCAGGGTCGTCTGCCTCGTTCTCTTGGCCAGCTCTTGGTCTCTCAGACTCTCAGGCTCTTATCTCTTTTCTGGGATTGTGGTTTCAGGACTCTTCCTGCTCCAGGATCATTAGCCAGGAACCGCCTGACCCTGGGTCATCAAGTGATGAGCAATTTCACTGTGTATCACTCATTTGAATATTTACATTTATGACTATTATTACTGTTATTTTCATTATTATTTTCCCTGTTGTTGTAGTTGAGTTATTAAATTGTTCTTATCTCAACTCATGAGTTTCTTTTCCCTTTACACCTTTAATTCTTTCCCCCATCCCTGAGGGTGGAGGGGGGTGAGTGAGCAGCAGTTGCGTGGTGTTTGCCACCAGCTGGGTTTGAACCATGACAATGCTACCATGCTTTGCTACACTATGCCACTATTATGTGTTTGGGTATACCTATAACACTATAAAT
>NW_010120085.1:0-4302 GCF_000699245.1 Pterocles gutturalis | reverse complement strand
AACCCAAAGTTCCTGTCTCAACACCAGCCCCTCAGCCAATTAGGCATGACTTGTATTTTCCTAGCCCAAAGTTGTGGATGCTCCATCCCTGGAGGTGTTCAAGGCCAGGCTGGATGAGACTTTGAGCAATCTGGTCTAGTGGGAGGTGTCCCTGCCCATGGCAGGGGGGTTGGAACTAGATGATCTTTAAGGCCCCTTCCAACCCAAACCATTGTATGATTCTATGATTCTAACTAACTGGAAGAAAAAAACTTTGCTGTAAAATACAATTTAGATTTCTTCAAGAAGGTTTGTTATATGGCAATAAAGCTGCAAGCCCACAGACAAAAGCAACTTTGTCCCTAGATCCTCCTGTTGCAAG
The DNA here is from genome assembly GCF_000699245.1 of Pterocles gutturalis. Classification (NCBI taxonomy): domain Eukaryota; kingdom Metazoa; phylum Chordata; class Aves; order Pterocliformes; family Pteroclidae; genus Pterocles; species Pterocles gutturalis. The sequence goes on along the minus strand of NW_010120085.1, from coordinate 3,941 downwards.
AGTGAAGTGAAAGAAACTTTCACAAATGGAGGAAATCCAACAAAATGTAACATAAGAGAAAAGAAAGAAATGGATAATAATCAATACAATTTGTGAAGTGAGCATAACTGATAAGAGAGGCTAATAACATCATGGATTTGTCTCTGGGCAACATAAAATAAGGAGCTTTTAAAAAGTATATTAGGAACAAATGAAATCCCAGCAATAATACAAACCCATTACTAGAGATGATAACGCCATTAATAATGAGACAGGAAATGCAGGTGTATACAATAAATAAATCCCTGTTCTGTTTTCAAAATGAAACTGGAGGAAGTGCTTCTTTCACATGAAGATGATGAAGTACTCAGTTAAGAGCTGACGAAGATATTAAAAAATCCCAACCCTTGTACGGGGGATAAATAGTTTCAAATCAGCATGCCTAGACAACTCATACCTAAAAATCCCAAAGAATTACTTGAAGAGATTTCTGCCTGGAGCACCAGCAAAATCTTGTGAGGCTGGAAGCAAGCTGATCTTAAAAGAGTTGTGAGGTCATCCAGGTGTCTCTATCACAAATAGTCTCTAGGCAATCCATCCCAGACAAAATAGTACTGAATCAAAATGGGGTTCAGTTAATTATGACAATAAATGTGATTCTGAAATAATCACAATTGCATGCGTTGGAATTATCAGTTTGGTTGCTACGTCTATTCTGGTGAAATAAGTTTTTGTAAGGCACTAGCCTTATTACTGCCAGGCGCCATTAATGCCACCACACAGCATTAAATGGATTATAGACATATCTGTGAAAGTTGCACCAATAATCATCTGCGAATGTGGGTGTTTCCCAAGGTGTTTTACAGAGATCAGTACAGAATCTCATGGTATTCAGTAGCACAGAAGTAAACAAAAATACCACCACTGATAAAATATTGTCTGAGGTAAAGATTGGGTTGACCCTCCAAAACAAATAGAGGTGTAATACAGCAAATATGAACTTATGAACAAATATGCAAGGCAGATTTAAAGAGAGTTAGAGGTACAGCAATAACTGTGACTTGGATTTAATGTCTCCTTGGTTTTCTCACATGCCTGTCTCAAAGTCATGTCTAAGGTGTCCCAGGACAAGTGCTGGTCAAAGCAGTACTCAAGAATACGTCATCCTCTGTCCTGTCTCCTGAAAGCATCAAACAGGCAAATTGTAAAAATGTTGACTGTGTGCCCGCCTCCCCTCTCCAGGTTAAACACAACAAAAAATGAAAAGGCAGCAACCTTTTCTTTCTAAAGGACTTCTAATGTGGGAGGGTACAGTGCTGCTCTTTAAACCACATCCAGGATTTATCCCAGCAAAGGAGATGAGAGATTCAGCTGGGCTGTCTTCCAGCTAGGGACTCACTACCATCATTTCTTGTTTAGTTTCTGAGGCACTACCTACACACTTATCAACAAGCTAATGGGGGTTATGTAAAAGGTATATTAAAACTCTCTTGATGAAACTGTCCCATCATTCATCAAAGGGTGCAAAAATCCCTGAAAGTCATGATAGCTGCACCATGATGAGGCCCTTTGCTTACCTGAGTGGTGGGAAGTGCAAGCTATGATTCCACTCCAGACATTAGAAAAAACAAATTGGCAGAACAGACCATGGACTGGAGCCCAGGACTGACTGAATCATAGTGCATCTTGAGTGATCTGAGTCATCTTGGGTTTTCTCCTCTCTCTCTTGCTCTCACAATTTGAAGTAATTTTGTCTTTTTTTTTTTTTTTTTTTTTTTTTTTTTTGCAAATGGAGAAGTTCCATAAGGACTGCAGAGCAGTTCCTTATAGACAGGGGATGTCTGTAGGTGTACAGGAGCAGGGAGATGTAGGTCTAAATCAGGCTCAATAAGAAGAAGTTTAACCCCATCTATCACATCCCGAGTCATGCTGGGTGGCAGGTCCCCCTGGGAAAGGAAAGGTGCAGTTGGATGATAAGTTGTGTTTCGAGCCATGCTGGAACAGAAAGGCCAGGCTCTTGTTCATGACACCTACCTGCAGGAGACTATCCTAGGCAGTGTAATGAAATGCAGTCCTCTTCACCTGTATGTGGTGTCTGAACTTCAGAGAGCGACAATATACGAGGCAACTTGTTCTCCATGAACTAATTTGAAAGGGTGTTGCTCTACCAAACTGCCCAGTAATTACCAGATGACTTATCCATGAATTGGCTCTCCACTTACCAGTGTGTGCTCTGCTGACCTGTCACAGGCAAGACAGAGTAAGTAGCAACTGATGGTGGATCTGAATAGGGGGGTTTAAGAACCAGCAAGTTCAAGCTTTCGCCCTACCTGACTGTCCTGCCCCCACTCACTCCTCCCACTATTGAGCTCACTTGGTCTCAACTTGCCCTTCCCATGGGGCCATCACTGCTGGTCCAGGAAGGTTGGGTCAGTTCCTGTTGTGCCACTGCCCATGGTTGCCAATCTTGGGCATCACCCACCAAGGTCTCTGGGTGCCCCTAGCATTCAACTCCATCTTTCTCCCTAATCTCCAGGACCTTCACCCTCTTCCAGGATGTTTGCTCCAGCCAAGGTCTTCATCCCTATTCTGGAGTCACTTCTTTTCCAGAGCCATTGCAGTCTGCGTGCAGGAGCACAACGCATAATCAGCTCCCTAACTGGTGGTCCTGTCTCTTTATGAATGGTGGTGTTCAAGACATGTTCAGTCCAGGTGTTATTAAAATTTGCAACTAACCCTTAGTAGCTGCAGCTAGCAAGTAGCAGGCTTCTGCTTTAGAGTTCAAAAGTTTAGTTTTGGGCATTCATTCACACAACCATGTGCATGTGTTGCCTGTCCACATTCACCATTTAAGCACAAAAGTCGAATTCTGCCCTGCATTGCTTTCAGTGTTTTCCAACTGGCTGGCTCTGGGCATCTCTGCAGACAAAAGTAATTCTTCTTGGTACTTAACCCTGACACCACTCCATTACCTTGTGGCCTAAATCAGGGAATTCTGTTATGGGATTGTAGGAATAAAATCCTTTCTGTTGAACTCAAAGAAGCAGCTCGGCACTTAGCACAATCGGATTTTATCTGCAGATTGTATATACTCATGGGGAGAGATGAAATAGGAAGCAGCCTCCCCTTTTTAGTTCTGTTATCAGCAGTTACTTGGGGAGAAATGAACTATAATTTTCTCTTTCTCAGTGTGTTCTTGTGATCCCTTCATTTCCTTTCATTATTTGGCAGTCCATCATTCAGAACATTTTTCATTATTATACTTTTGATTCCAGTGGGATCTTTGACTAAGCTGTATGAAACATGTGCATGTATAAAATTTAGATGACAGGTATAATGAAAACAACACTCTTACAAGTCTCAAATATTAAAAGCATGTTGAACAAAGATATCAGAAACTCAGAAAAGCATAGGCGGTAAAACAGTGTTTCAAAAGTTGTACAGATCATGGAAAGAGGGGCTGGCCACTTGGGAGGAATATAAGAATGTTGTCAGAGAGTGTAGGGAGGCAAGTAGGAAAGGTAAGGCCTCCTTAGAATTAAACCTTGCTAGAGGGGTCAAGGACAATAGAAAGGGCTTCTTCAAATACATTGCAGATAAGGCTAACACCAGAGGCAATGTAGGCCCACTGATCAGTGAGGTGGGTGCTCTGGTGACAGATGATACAGAGAAGGCAGAGTTACTGAATGCCTTCTTTGTGTCTGTCTATACTGCTGGAGGCTGTCCTGAGGAGCCCCGTACCCCTGAAGCCCCAGAGGAAGTCAGGACAAAGGAGGAGTCTGCTCTGGTAGATGAAGACCGGGTTAAGGACCGGTTAAGTAATCTGGACACCCATAAATCCATGGGTCCTGATGGGATACACCCACGGGTGCTTAGGGAAATGGCGGAAGTCATTGCTAGACCACTCTCCATCATCTTTCGTAAATAGTGGGAAAAGGGGGAGGTGCCTGAGGACTGGAGGA
>NW_010120084.1:1065-2000 GCF_000699245.1 Pterocles gutturalis | reverse complement strand
CAAGATCTTCTTCCCGCAGCTGGACCCTTTCTACGCCTCCATCATCCTGTTTGTGGGGCGCGCCTGGGATGCCGTCACGGACCCCATGGTGGGCTTCTTCATCACCAAAACATCCTGGACCCGCTTTGGCCGCCTGATGCCCTGGTAAGAGCCACCTGTAGCCCCCCACATCCCTGCCCCAACGCTTCCAGCCAGCTCTGGGTGTCCCTGGGCAGGAGGTTTGCAGGGCAGGACACACGGACGCCCCATCTCACCCCGGTGAGGTACTGAGCACCCAAAAAGCCCATGGTGCTGCCAACAGCTGGGGCTTCAGGTCTGTGCCTGTTGCTCTGACCGGTCCCAAGCTGTCCCCATACGCACTGGGCACGGCTGTCCTCCGTGTCACTGTGCCTGCAGCAGCCCCAGCCTCCCGGGAGCTGCCCGGTGCCACGCTCTGGTGCTGGACTTTGTTCCCACGATGGTTGCTGAGCCCCAGCCCGTGGCAGTGCCACGCTGCCAGCAGAGCAGATGTCATCGCGCCCGCAGGGAGGAGGGACAGGGGTGTGTGCGGTTGATGCACGGTGCCGGTGGGGTGCCGGCTGACAGTCACGAGGATGCTCCTGGTCTGGCAGGAAAACAGATGTCATGGAGCCGGGTGTCTGCACGTGGGTGCTTCCGCCGGCCTTGGGAGCCGGGTGCTGGGCGAAGGGAGCCGGAGCTGCAGTGTTGCAGGGTGCTAATGCCGAGTGTGGACATGGTGGGATGTCCTGTGCTAAAATAATCCTGGGTGCCTGTGGGGTTGCTGAAATACAATGCAGCAAAGAGGGTGGGCATGGGGGGAGTGGAATTAGAGGGACGCAATCCTTTCCCTTCCAGATTATACCCTCTGCTTCCGAGCTTTCCTGGAATAGCTCAGGGCAGCGGCAGCGGGCTGTTGTTAAGCCCGGCTCAATGCA
>NW_010120084.1:0-830 GCF_000699245.1 Pterocles gutturalis | reverse complement strand
GGGCCCCTCGGCAGCGCCGGGGCAGCCGGCTGCGAGGAGCTTGCTGCTGTTGAACGGGGCTCAAGGGCAACTGCCTGAGTCCCATTTGGATGGAGTTGAGCTGGGTTTAAACCTCCCGAAGTCAGGGTTCGTTGGCCGTCGTGGCTGTGTGGGACTGTTCTCTGCCTCAGTTTCCCCACGTGCAAAGCCAGGAACCAGAGGTGCCGCAGGACATGGATGGGGGGTGGCCTCAGGGGACCCATGAGCTGACCCTGTGTACCCCCCATGTGCGAGGGTTTGTTGTCCAGGGTTTCTGCCGGGCTCTGAAGGGTGTGATCTGTGAGGCCAAGCCCCAGGCAGCTGCCAGAGCTCAGACCTTGGGGCTGCTCCAGCCCCTCAGAAGGCAGAGGAGACCTCCTCCAAGGGCCATCACCTCTCTCCCTTTCAGTTCTTTCTTTCTCAAACACTTTTTAGCACACTTTCTCCCAGCAGCTCATCTGCTGGCTGCTTCCTTCTCTCCCCCAGCTTTGGGAACCCCGCTCTGTCCCCAGCCCGGAGCCGCTTCCCGTTTCCTCAATCACCCCAAACTTCCTGGTGACCAAACATTTTCCTTTATGTATCGGTGACGGAAGAGCCCAGGGTTTGACCTTCCTTCTCCGGGGGCCCGGCAGCCGTTTGCAAACAGTTAACCGCCGAGCCGGGAAGGGGTGTGCGTGGCACAAAGGAACACACCATCGCGCTGTGGCCAATGAGCGCCCGAGCGCGTCACCGCGCGGTGTTGGCGGCCGTCGTCTTAATCACCTCGGCCTCGGTCAGGGGTAACTCTCAGACATTTGTCTGCCGCTGCCAGG
>NW_010120083.1:346-722 GCF_000699245.1 Pterocles gutturalis | reverse complement strand
CCTGTGGGGACAGGGACAGGGAAAGGGACGGGGCCAGCCGGCTGCAGGCAGGGGAGCAGGGTCCGTTCCCTGAGATCACCCCTGGCCAGGGAGAGGGTCACCGTGGGGCAAAGCCAGGTCCCTGGCACTGGTGCCACCCCTGCTCTGACCCTGAGCACCAGGTCCCCCAGTTCCGCTGCTGCGTGTCACTCCCAGACCACAGTGACACCCCCAGCGCTCCCCATGCATCTGCCTCCATGTCACCACCCTGGGGCTGCCAGCACCGACCCCACAGGCACCATGGGGACACCAGCCCCATGTGCACCATGGGGACACCAACCCCACACACTTGAAGGCACTGTCCCCATGGACATGATGGGGACACTGACCCCGCACA
>NW_010120083.1:0-315 GCF_000699245.1 Pterocles gutturalis | reverse complement strand
AGACTCGAAGGCACCATCCCCAGGCACAGGATGGGGACATTGAGCCCACATGCACCATGGGGACACTGACCCCACATGCACAATGGGGACACCAACCCCGGACACTTGAGCGCGCTGCCCCCATGCACATGATGGGGACACCGACCCCGCACACTCAATGGGGACAACAGCCACACAAGCATGATAGGGACACAGACCTCACACACTCAGAGGCACTGTCCCCCCACACAGGACGAGGACACTGTCCCCCCATGCACGATGGGGACATCTCCCCGGCTTGGCTGCACCCCACACCCCCGGCACGGCCAGACCGAA
>NW_010120082.1:56391-61561 GCF_000699245.1 Pterocles gutturalis | reverse complement strand
GCCCGAGGTGGTGACCGACCCCGCGCTCCTCATCCCCCGCGCCGTGGAGGATTTCATCACCTGGGTGGACGCCTCTCGGCTCCGGCAGAAAGTCCTCGATTACAATCAGGAGCGGGATGACTTCGACCTGGCTGCCTAGGGATGCGCTGGTTGCCTTGCCCACACTCTGCCCCACAGGACACGTGTGGAAAGAAACACGGACTGGTAAAACCACAGCGGTGCTGCCATCGGAGATTTACCCCCACACACACCTGAAAGGGGTCCAAGGAGGAACCATGCACACGTTTAGTGAAGTATTGCTCTGCTCCTGGCTCCCCTTCACAGCTCTGGTCGTTCATCTGTGTGGAGAAACGTCCCTTCCACATCCATCGTTCCAATGAAACATCCACGTGCCCGGCTCCGTCATACGTGCATTTCGTAAAGCGAAAGCGCTTGGAAAAGTCTCTGCTGGATCTCAGGAGAGGATGCAGTTGGGTTTAAGTGCTTGGCTGCTAATCATAGCTGCTGGACGGGGTTTTAAGCCTGGCTGGAGCAGCTGTTTCAGGACTGAATTTGGAAGCTTCGCTGCTGCTTTTCTGAGAAGTTGCTTTTCTGGTTCCTCCTTCAGCCGATGGGCACACAGTAACTGGAGGAGCTGCTGCTGGAAGGGTCTTCTTTTGATACAGAGGAACATGTGTATGGGGGAAATGTGGGGGTTGTTTGGGGCAGCAGTAAACAAGAAGGCTGAGTACTGCATTTATGGAACTGTAAACGTTTTCACCAAAAATTGAATTAAAATAAAAGAAAAAAAGCCAATTCTATTTTCATGTGAGGTTGTAAAGGGAAGTGTGATACTCTGAGTTCAGCACCTTTGCTGTGTGGGGCTCCAGGTAACAGTTAGGCATCATTTATGGAGCAGGATCTAAGTGGGAGGCGTTGGAGCAATGCTGTCCTAACCGTAACTGCAAATCTGGGGGGAACTTTGGCATTTAGTACATAAGTCGAAGAAAAATCAGTACCACAGGGGAGCCTCAGGCCTTCTGGAGCTGTTGGGAACTTTATTTCCCTTTGAAACAAATAGCAGAAAAGCAAAAATAGTTGTTTTTTTAAGTTGATGAAGAAATATGTGTCCTATTTTACAATGCAGTTTCTCAGAGAATTTCTTCTGATTTTTAACTATACGAGTAAGCCCTGTTTGTCACCTTGCAGAACATTTTATTAATATAACTTTTATGTAACCTTTTGTTTTTGATAGCTACAAGGCTATTACTGAGTTATAAAGTATTTTTTGCTATAAATACTTTATTTCTCTTACCCAGGGCTGCAAAAGGATTTGGCAGTAGGTTTAGGAGCAGAGCTGTGACTGCCCGTCCCAAGCCCAAAGGGCTGGAGTTCAGCTGCAGCCACTGCTCTGAGTCTGGATGCTTTAAGTGTGGCTTTTCTGAATAGGAAAAGTGTTTAGGTGAGGGGTGTTTTGGGGGTAGTGAATGACTGAAAACTGTCATCAAACATTATGGCTGGCTTTTTAAAATGAAATTCCTGCCAATCTCATACGCCAAATGCATTAAGCAGAGCATTAACTTTAAAACAATAATAGATATTTAAAAAAGAACACAAAACTCCTTTGCTTATCCTATGAACTACTCCTGTTTATACTTGAATTTATTTTAGCAAAATATCACCTATAATACCTTAAAAACCTTTTTTCTTGTGGCACGACCTTTGCTTATGGTGAAAAATACAAATTGGAAACATGTTTCACATCTGAAGTGTGACTTTTCTTAAACACCCTTCCAGCTTTCATCTAGAACAATGTCATTATTTCCTGGGAAGTTCATAAGGTGCCTAATTCAGGTGCAGGGAAAAATGCTGCATTCGCTCTCCTTTACTCTTTTGGGGGAATTTAAATAGCAGCACAGTGAGGTGACCCATGCAGAGCATTTTACTACTCAGATGCTAAACTGCTGCTCTGTCCAGTTTGTCCAGCCCTCAAAGGAACAGCAGAAAAGGAAACCTGGAGCCTCTGGTGTGGGGGAGATGGATGGTTGTTGGTGTCAGTAGTTTACATCATCAGCCTGTTCTTTTTGTCCTAAACAAACTTTTAATCATTTATCTGTGCCCTTCCAGCATCTTCCACAGCAGAAGAGAAACATCCCTAAAACCTGTATGCTGTTAAATTACACTACGGCCATGGTAGCTAATTGATTTCCCCATGGATACTGTGGGGTAACAGCATCTGTTACCCCTGCTCTCCTCCTGCAGTACTGGAAATCAATCTATGCTTTTTAAGAAATGCATCAGGTTGTGACTTTATATGTCTGTGTGTGTCTTAAAGCCTGGAATTCTGCAGCCCTTCTGGTTTTACAGTAGCTGAGACCTGAGATGAGCGTCCTGCTCCTCAGTTTTTAATGGCTGGAGTCCACACTGGCCAGATGATGGCTTCCTTGTGTTTAATGGTGTTTTTGCTTTTAGTTCCTGGGTTTGAGTTTGTTTTCCAGAGCTGATGTGCTGCAGCCGGGCAGTTCCCACAGTGACCCTGGAGCCGGGGATTGAAAGGGTGCAGGAAGCAGCTCCGACAGCCTTTCCTGGCACTTGGATAAACACAGAGGCTTTTTTTAAATCCCAAGGCTGGATCCAACATCAGTATAAGTCAGTGCTGGCTGTGCAAGCTGGCACAGGGAGGTGATCTGACATTGTGCTGTTTTGGGCCAGATCCTCAAACTCTTCCCTCCAGCGCTTCAGGGGTTTGCAGTGGGAGAGCTTACGCAAGTGAGAGCAGCAGGACGGTGCTGTGGGTGTCACGGTGCTTCTTCCCAGCACCTTCTGAAGTGGGTTTGCTGTTCCTCAGGCTGCTCAGCATCTCCATGAAGCTTGGGGGAAGTTACTGGTGGAGGAGGACAGAGGATGGTGGTGCTGGTGTCCTGGCGACCTGTCCCCGTGCCTGACAAAACCTGATCTCTGCCACTTCCAGCAGTGTCCATCCCAGCAGCTGGGGGCTGGAGGGGTGCCAGCTTCTCCTCTGAGGGAGGAAGGGGCTGGGGTGGGGGACTCTGGGCAGGGCAAGATCCTTTGGAGCAAAGAGCGAGCAGCTCCTGTGCAGGAGCTCTCACTTGGATAGTAAGAGGCAATCAGGGAGGTTTTATCAGGTTTTGGGTTTTTTCCTTGTTTTTTTTTTTCTCTCTCTCTCTTTTTTTTTTTTTTTAATTTTATTTTCTTTCTTCCCCTGACCTTGGCTTGTCCTGTTTTTGAAGGCTGCCAAAGCGGGGGAGCTGAGCTCAGGGAATGCCAGGGAGCTGAAGCAGAGTCCTTAACACTGAAGCCTTTTGTGTTGCCGGGTGTAAATGGTGGAGACTGTCACTGAAATGCAAATATGCATTTTCCCAGTTATCTGAGCCACTTTTTTCCAGTAAACAAGAATGATGCATGTTTTAAAGGCTGCTTCCATCTGACATCTTGGGGTGGCTCAGTGTGGAGGTGATGCTGACCTCTGTAATTCGGTGATAACATCTTGTGGCGAGCATAGATGGCACGCGGGGCTGGGGACAGAAGAACATCCCCCTTGCCAGAGTAGGGTACAAAGACTGAGAGAAACAATAGCGGAGCTGGGCAATTCCCAGCCTTTTGGATGATGCTTCTGCATCTTAAATATCCCATTTTAGGCACTGAAGTAACTCTCCTCACCCCAGTTGGTTTGGTGTTTGATGATTTGGGCCTGAAGCAGGACCTGGGTGGTGGAAAATCTATCTGCTGTGCGGTCAGGACATGGGGATTTCCAGTGGAAGCAGCAGGCAGCAGCTTTCAAGTCAGCAAGAGGGGGCATCTGGGTTCAGTCTTCCCAGAAACCGTGGAGCTTATGGATCCAAGGGCTAAATCCATGTGTACCTCCCCCAGCAGGAACATCTCTGCAAATGACACCACTGCAGAAAGGTTCCCCCACCACTAATATTAACGGATTTTGAAGAGATAAAGCGTTTCACCTCCAGCAGGTAGAGAAAAAGGGGAGGCTAAGCACTAACGACAGCCAGAGATGGAGTTTTAAGCATTTAGTTTCCTCCTAGAGCTGCCCATTTGAGGATCCCATGTGTCCCCAGCAGTAAGTCACAACAGCTTCTCTGCTGTTGTAGATCACGTCAGCAGGGTTGATACGTGGAAGTCCAGATGGCATTGCCACCCTGGGTTCCTACCCTGAAACGTAACCACATGCTGCTCCTGGAGAGCCTCAAATGCTTGTATCAGGGGGTAAAGTACAGGTGACTCTTCCAGCAGGTTCATCTGACTAATGGTACAGTCCACCACCTTGTCACCTGTATTTGAGCTCATGGGGCTTAAAACACGCCCGGGGGGAACCACATCCTAAACCCACCATCTGCTTCCCCAGCACCTCTAACAGCAGCCAGGGTGCAGGGTCCGGCGCAGGATGCTGGGTTTGGGGGATGTGAATGCCTTGCTGGCAGAGGGACCTCTGGAAGTCACCCAGTCCAGACCCCTGCTCCAAGCAGGGCACGCATGGGGCTGCCTCTGTTTTGCATGTGTCAATGCTAGACACTTGAAGTAGGTTTTAATTACAGTTGTGGTGATTTTTTTTTTCTTCTTTCCATCTAATCTGAGTTTCCCCTGCTGCAGCCTGGGACTGGAAGGTGTCCCTGCTCATGGCAGGGGGGCTGGAACTCGATGATCTTTAAGGTCCCTTCCAACCCAAACCACTCTGTGATTCTATGATCCTATGCTGCTTCCCATCCCACGCTGGGCACGTCTGTGTCAGGAGGGGGGGTTACTTTTCCCCGCAGGAAAACTCAATTCCCCTTTTCCCCCGAGCGCTGGCCATGCACACAGCGGGGAAGGGGCACGTCCACCGTAGCCCCCCCCAGAGTGAATCCCACCCCTTCACGAGGACACGCCGGGATAAGGGGCCAGATAAGGGGCTGGAGGGGAGGACGCAGGGTAGCACAGTCCCTCCAGGACAGGGGACAGGCTTTGGGCTGAACCCAGGGAGCGGGACCCCTGGCAAGCTGCCTGAGGGGCTGCACAGAAACCACCCAGCTCCTTCACGTCCCCCTCACGCCACCGTCGTTCCTTCCTGTGCTCTCCCCAGACCCTTTTCCCCCCTTCAGCAGCCCCCAGCACTCAATGTACCTGGTGAGGGGTGTCCCGGCCACCCTCCGTTCCCGTGCCGCTGTCCGGAGGAGCCGGA
>NW_010120082.1:0-56283 GCF_000699245.1 Pterocles gutturalis | reverse complement strand
GGGAGGGACCAAACTTTGCCTTAGTTTTCAGTTGAGACAGTCTTTGTGGAAGGGTTCTGCCGCGGGCCTGGAAAACAAGTTTCCGGCATGGAGCCATCCCGAAAACCACACTGCAGGCCCCAGAGGGCCCCGCGCTCCGGGGGTGCCCGGGCAGGGATGGGGTTCAGTACGGGTTTGTTTACGTGTGGCTGTGAATTCCTGGCTTTCTGAGCGTGGTGGCGTAGGGCTGGATCAAGCACTGTGATTCCTGTGAGGAAATCTCCCCAGCCGGGTGGCAACATCCCGCGGAGGAGCTGCAACGCTTACGGCTGGATGGGGGGGGGGGAGACATTTGGCTCCAGGTCCTTCCATAAAAATCCTAATCTTTTCTTATGGCCTTATGTGAAGGGGATGACAACCCCCTAAGGAAGCGGATCCTACTTTTGGGTGCAATTTCTGGAGCGATTTAAGGTGGATGAAGCGCAGATCCCTGCTGACAGGGCAGATCTGCACCCACCCCCCTTTGCACAGCCCCAGCATTTGCCCCCTTGTTAATGCTGAGTTTTCTTACAAGAAAGCAAGGTAGAGATGGTGGTGTGTCCTTCCAGCCTGAGTTTGGGATGTGGTTGGGATGTTCATGGGAGTTGGGAGCAGGGAAATGGCCCCATGCACCTCTGGCTCCCAGGATGTAGCCCCTAGGATTGCAAACCTTCCCTCACATCAGCCTCTGCAAACTCCCGTGTTGGTCCTTTCCAACATGCTGAACATGGAAATCGTACTCTTTTCAATCAGTGAAAATTACTCCATGGAGTAAATGCAATGCAAAAGCTGGAGCAAATCCTAAAACACTTCTGGTTTATGAGGGTGACTGGACTAATTAGCTCAAGACCAGCTGTTGATATGGGAATATAAAAGTTTTCTCTCCATTGATTTGGCCAGACTGCAGAAAATATTGCAGTGTTTCCATCCTCGGAATGATGGGGTAGTGCTGTAATCCTTGCAAGCTGCTTAAATTCCCTGTCAGCAAAGCAGCTAGGAAATACCCCCTAGCACAGGTATAATTATTGAAATCCACAGCCTTGCGGGGGCCAAATATCTGCTTGAGTTTCTTGATGGGGGTCTGTTCTATGGGACTGGAAAGTGCAAAGCACGGCTATGGAGAGAAGATTTTTAAGCAACATGCCATAGCTTGATTATTTGTACCAAAGAACATCAGAAGATAGTTGCACAGACATTTCTTTCATTGCAATAAACCACTACCAATAATGAGTCTGCAGCATTGGCAGGGGAGGAGCCAGTTTCCATGGTTAAGTGAATACCAACAGACCTGTGGCAAGTGTTTGGCCTGAGCTGGCTGTTTGTTAGCAACATCCTAGAGAAATGCAACATGGTTTTATCTAGGAGACCTTTATATTAAGGGCTGCACTATGCTCCAGATTTCCATGACTGCAAACCAAACATCACCATCAGTCTGTGATCACTGGTTTGAAGATAATTTTTTTTTCCCCCCCCTCTCATTCCTTTTTCCTTATTTTTGGATAAATTCTGGTTTCTCGCAGTGCGTGTCTCATTTTTAATCCAGATTTTGCTCGATCCATTAAAATTGCTCTTGAGAGGAGCTGATACATCAGTGAACACCCACAAAACGGCTGTTGCTCTTTTACCAGGCACCTTTCTGGACTGTGCAGCATGACAGAGCTCCACGAAGCTGTGGCTTTGGGGGACTACGACCTGGTGGATGAGATTTTGAGGACAGGACACTGTGACCCAAATCACAAGGATGCTGACTGGCATGACAGGACCCCACTGCACTGGGCTGCTGCAAAAGGTAAAGGCACCCCTTGCTCTGTTACCTCTGTGAACTGGCATCATTAAAGGTGATGCTGATGGTAATTATGTCTTGCTATGATGGCAGTTAATGCTGGTGATAGTCACAGCTTGTATCTGATCATTTTGTCCATAATGAGCAAAAAAGAGAAAAATACCAATCTAAGTGGGAACTTTGCCTCCAAAATAATTTATGGGGTTAGCGTCAAAGTGATATTTTAGCTTTTTTTCTTCCCGTCATGTGAAAATTTATAATTTACATGATGTGTGTATATATCATGTCTGCTTGTCCCTCACATTACTTTTCTAAGAGGGGACTTCATACAGTGCAGAGGATTTATTTATCATGTACACCTGCACAAATGAGCAGAAAGTCAAACCCACTGTATTTATACCAGGTATTTATTAAACCAAATAGAACAAAATTATTACAGTGTGTTTTATATTGCCCTCCCTTTGTGAACAGCACAGGCCCAGAGCTGTGTGCAGCTCCCATTTGGTCTTTCACCATCAGAAGTGTCTGCTAGAGTCAAATATCCCTTTGCAGCCCAGAAAAGAGAGGAACACAACAATATATAGTGTATAACTGTACACAGTGTAAAATGGGAAACTGGACCTGTACTCCTCCATGCTAGGGTGTTTGTAACATGTTAAATCTCACATCACAGCATCTGTCTGTGCTCAGAAATCAAGTGTGTGATTTGCTAATTTACACTTGACATTATGTTTTACTTTTGCCCTGATGGATTATTACTCATTTGGGCAGCAGCAGAGGGAACTGAACTATTTAAGAAAATGATGGTGAGAGACTCATCAGGTCAGTCAAAGCAGTGTGAAGTGGGGTAGAAATAACTTTTTTTGCTTCTTTAAGCAATTACACAAGTTATAAAAATATGAAGGTGAATGAAAACAAGTCATTTCTTTTTCTCCTATCAAACAAACCTTTATTTTAGTAAAGCTGTTCACAGTTTTTTCAGTTTTCTAAATGTTTAAATGTTATTTTTCATTGAACTGAACACCAAAATGAAACAATGAGAGAGTCAATAACCAATGGGTCAATGACTAATTGAGGTGTGCTTGAAAGCTTTTTGATTTTGTTGCTGTTTTTGTTGTAAAATGCTTCTGGAAACAGTCTAGTTTGGGAAAAAAAAAATCAGCATTTTCTAATGAGTATCATTTATTTGATAAATCAAATGGCCAGGTCATGGGTAAAATCCATTGTTACATGACTGAGGGAATTATGATCAACTGTGTGTGACCATCTTCTGCATCCTGAAGGTATACAGTCTAATGCAGGTGCATCTTCTCTCTCTGTTTTGCTGTCCAATGCAAGGGCAATCAGAGCTGGTCAAGCTCCTCGTGGATCATGGTGCCCGGCATTGCCTGCGGAGTGATGTGGGCTGGACTGCGGCTCACTTTGCTGCTGAGTCGGGGAGACTGGGAGTGCTTCGCACCCTTCATTCCCTGCACGCTGCCATGGACGCAGCTGACCTCTATGGCGACACTCCCAAGAGGCTTGCGGAAATCTACGGTCACCGAGACTGCACCAGGTTCTTAGAAAGGTGAGTAGCAATGGCCGGTCCCATTGTGACAGCTGATGGAGCTTCAGCAACGAAAATTAAATTACCTGCTATGTAAAGGACCAGAACGAATACGAGTGTGTTACTTGTCTTTGCACCTGAAGCCTATTAAAGCCACCAAGCACGAGTAGTAGATGAGCAAATACAGGTCTTTGTCATGGGAAAGCCATTGGGAAGATATTAATTTATTCCACTGCCTTCTATGGTTTGCCTTGGTATGTTTTCAAAATCATGACCGCTTCATGACATCATTGTTGTCATAAGGATATTACAGAGTAATTAAGCAATGGAAATGAAAGCAAGAACTATCAAATATTAATCCCTTAGAGTGGTGACGATTGAATACACAGGTTGAATTGTTTAAGAACAGCCCTTTAGCAGTGGATGTAAGTGTACAGTATGATTTGGCTTTTCTTGTACTAAAGAACAGAACGATCCTTTTTTTTTTTTTTTTTACATAATTATTGAAAGTTATACCCTTTAATAGGGTTAATAGGACAGCCACATACTACTTCCAAATTTCGGAAACTTCTTTATTGTCTTAACTCCTTACAGTTATCCCTGTGGCATCATTTGCAATGAGTTATATCCTTTTAAAGGTTTCCCAAATACCAATCCTGTTTTTCAGCCACTGATTTGTCTCATGGATATTCTCATCCTTGCAAAGCTGTTTCCCTGGATCAGGATGCTGTCCTCCAGAGGTCTAATCTTTCTCCCATACCTGCATCTCTCTAGAGCGGTGGGACAGATCACCAGAGGCGAACCAGCTTGTTCAATGGAAATTGTAGTCCCACACGTTACTGGTATTTCAATACACTGCTCAATGCTGTCATGTTTGCACTAATGTCACCATTAAGTCCTGCCAAGTCTATAGCATTTGCCACGCACTTCGCTGTGCACCAGAGCCATGGCAGTGAGGGGAATTGCCTGGCAAGGGTGGGGGAATCACCTGGATGATGCCCACGGGCAATGCCGGTGGCAGGCGGAGGTGCCTGTGCTGGTGGAGGTGGCTGGGAGAATGATTGACAGGATGATTGACACCCCAGTCAGCCTAGGGCAACTCATGTAGCTGATGGAGGGTTTGCTGAGGTGAATGACTAATTTAAGGTGGAAAACTTGTCTTTCAGAGCCATGTTCTGGCCTGACTCACCCCATGGGTGCGTGGCTCAGCTAGAGCATGGCTGGGAGAACTTAATAACTGGGAAGATGCTTTGAATGCTGATGCTTTGGACTTTTTCTAAGACACATGAAGCCTCTATGATCACCTCAGAGCCATAACGCAGCCTGTGGACAGCCAAGAGTTTATCACTGGGCTCAGGAACAATTTTTTAAAGCCCAACCACTATAATTTGCAGCCATGGTGGACACCTTCACCTTCATGCAATAGCTTCACCTCCTCATGTCAGCAAAGTTGGAGATAACTAGGAGGAATTGCTCGCATTTGTAGTATAACCACGACTACCTTCTGCTCCTTCGGGTGTGCAGAAGGTCCCAGAGGTGACGTCCATGGTCAGGCAATGCTCCACGGCTCCAGCGGGATCTGGGCAGTACCGATGTGCGCTGCAGACAGAAAATGAAGTGTGTGTGTCTGCAGTGCAGAGTAGGTCTGCCCTCCGCTCACGGTGTCTGTGGTACTGGTATGTAAATATGAGGGAGATTTTGTTACAGAGCATCACCGTCAGTTTGGGATATTTGCCTGTCATGCAAAAAGAGAGAAAAGGCAATTTTAAAAATAACAGCCTGTGCCAAAAGCAGGGCTGACATGCATATCTAAACAGGGCTATGAGCATCCAAATCCTTCCTAAATCCCAGTTCAGCCCCTCTAGCAGCACCGTGATCCTTGCACGCTGTGTCCCTGACCCCAGGTGCTGCTGGCTGCGTGAACATACCCCTGCCTACCTGGGCTGAGCAACTGCTCTGTGCTGGGGATTGTTTGCATCAACATGGAAATATCACATGTATATTACATGTAAATATTGTTAACATGTAAATATTAGGAATATTCTGATACAGAGTATCCAGACCACTCAATAAGGTTTGCATGGACGTGCAAAGAACTGGGAACAGCCTTCAAAATACAGCTTCTTCTGAGCAACAAACAACATTTGCATTAGATTTTTTTTTTTTTTTTTGCATGAGAAGAGCTTTACCCTGGATGCTGTGAGAGCTGCTGGGAACAGCACTGAGGTGACACAGAGACCCACAGCTTGTGCCTGCTGCTAGCCTCTCTGCAAAGTGCCAAGCATTGAAACTGCACCAAGGGCTCCTGCTAGGTAAACCCAGGACGTATCTGTATACATATGTATATATACATATAGATATATATATACACACCCACAAACATAATATGAAAAATATTTAAGAGCTGTGATTAACAAAACCACAACTGAGATGATAAAAAAAAAATCAGTTCTGCTGCCCAAAGGAGCATTTTGGTCTTGATGAAAGTGGTTTTTAATTTGTTTTTGTTGTTTGGAATACGAAGTGTAATGAAAAAAACATTGATATTTAAAAGCTATAATGAAAACTAAAGTAAAGTATGTTTATTTTCAGGTTAGCTTGTACAGTGTCCTTCACTGAAGATCTGGGGCTGTGCTTAATAGAAAATATGTGAATATCACCAAAAAAATTATGACTTTGGTAAATCACAGATGCCAGGAGCAAACTCATATCTGACTTGGAAATCCCAGGGTCTGGATGGATGATGATTCAGTGTCTCACATCCACAGGTTTCATACACTTGAACTCATGGAGATAATTTGAAAAACACAGATAAAAATACCAGCATCCAGAGGAGAGCTGTGAAAGATTTGCATATGGAGATACTGGGCTGGGGAAAATGGTATCTTCTACATCACGTTTTCCCATGCAAAATTTGAACCTCTGTGGCACAGCCTTATTTCTACGACATGGCTTAATTCAAGTTATTATCATTATAAAAACAGAAATAGGGATGAGTTGTCAAGTTGGATGCAAAGTTTAGCAAAAATTCAGGGCTGAATTGGATTCGGATTAGATAATTTCTGATCTTAAAACATTGTCTATAAAGAATAACTGTACAAACCCTCACAAATTCCAGTCATCTTCAGATCTGATACTTGGCACTAAGAATTTCTAGTACTTATGAATGAGCAGTACAAAAAGTAAAAGAAAATGGAAATGTTGCAGTTGCAGTGAGTTAATATGCCATGGACAACTGTGTTAAATGTGCTTAAGTCAATTTAATAGCACAGATATTCACAAGATCGGTCTTCGAGAGCTTTGCATGGTTAAAATTATGCTTCCAGTGGTAAGATTCTGGTCTCACCGTAGATTCTTATCGAAGGTTTCCCACTTCAGCTCAGCTCTCAGGACCTGGTCGCTTGGGGTGGTGAATGCTGTTGGATTTGGAGCCCCCAGTGTTTTCTGGCAACAGTGTTTTGACCATACCACTACATGATCCCCTGTTCCTGTAAATGGGCCGCTCAGGAATGGTGGTGTGACTGTGCTGTGCGTGGTATCTGAAGATGCACTCTTGCTTTCTTCCCCAGAGCAGAGGTGGAGAGCAGAAACTATCGCAGGACAGCTGCAATGAAAGGAATCCCCTTAGACCAGACAGATGAAGACTGGGAACTCAAGAAAGAAGAGCTTAAGAGAAACCCACCATGTCCACAGGAGAACTACACATCCCCTGCTCAAAAGAAAAATAAAACAAAAAGGGGGAAGAAGTAGTGTGCCCTGCCTACTTGGTGCCACTGAGAACCTGCAATGCAGAGCAAAGACACCAACAGACCTCAGGTGCATCTGCAGGGTGACATATGGATGAACAGGAGAAGCAGATGGACACAAGAATGCATTTTGTGATGAACTGTAAATATTGCCATTAACAGGGAACAGGAAGAAGTGCTTCTGTCTGTCTGTGTGTCTATACATACCAGAACTCAAATACCAGAAAACTGCAGAAGATGTTTGCATATACTAATACTCTAAGTCACTAAAATGTATAAATCTACAGAAATGACAGCAATTACACATATTGTCCGAGTTTGAAATGTTTTTGCTCCTAACTGATTCATGAAAGCATCTGGGGCTGTGGTTCTGCTCACGCTGGTGATGTCCATGGCCTTTGCGTGTTTGCTTCTGGTCCTGAATCATCCAGGAGGCTCTACAAGAGCTCATAGCCTCTGGTGGTGCCTCTCTCTTTTATTTGTCAGTGGGGTGTAGTTGCTTCTTCTGGTTGAAGGGAAAACTCTGATATTGACCTTTTGCTGGGTGCACAGGTCTAACAGCCTATATCTACCCTTCCTGGCCCAGCGAAAGGGAAAATGTGCTCCCTCCTTGCTGCTTTCAGACATCTGTGAGTGCCAAGACAGAGCACTGCTTTATTTTGTCTATGCTCGTAGCAATGCTGTGGAACCAGTCCTGAGCTATCCCTCTGCTCATCAGCACTTTCCATAGGAAAAACATTTTTATCTGTTTCACTTCTCAATCATAAGAAGTGTTTTGAATTTGACCCGAAGCATTTTTCCAGACCATGCCAGCACTGGGCAGCTGTTTCTATTGACTCCTGACATCTTTGATGTGTCTGCTTCCCCTCCCCTTATGTGTCTGCCTCCCTTCCCCTCTCCTTCCCCTCCACTACCCAAACCTGGTCCTCCTGGAGTGCCTTGGTTTCAAATGTCCTTTGCACCCAGCCACAACACTCAGGCATCGCAATCACAACCAACAACTCTCTGATCCATCTCCCTCTTCTAGATTTCCAGGGACTAGTCCATACATCTCCACAGAGGTGTCTAATTCCACTTGAGATGCTCTCGAGTACCCAAGCTGACCCTGCAGGTCTCCAGAAGATCCTGTGCTGTAGCTCCCAGCCCTGTGCAGATGTCTCAGATACCCTAGGACTTGTCAAATGACTCAAGATCCCTATATTTGAGCAAATGAGTCAAGCTCCAGCCTTGAGTTTTGTCATTTGCACTTTCCAAGCCATGTGAAATGTCAACTCCCTTCACAGTTGGCCTGGCTGTTGAATTAGTGACAGTGCAAGTGGAGACATGTGGGACAGAGTGCCTGTTGCCAAGCTCGTGGGTCAAGATAAAGACAGGGAGAGATCACTCACCAGTTGCTGTCATGGGCAAAACAGACTCGACTTGGGGAAAATCAGTTTAATTTATTGCCAGTTGAAAACAGAATAGGATGATGAGGAACAAAGACAAAACTAAAACACCTTACCTCCACCCCCCCGCTTCTTCCCAGACTCAACTTCACTCCTTCATCCCCAACTTCTCTACCTCCTCCTCCGGAGTTGTGCAGGGGGTTGGGCAATGGGTATTGCAGTCAGTTCATAACACATCATCTCTTCCACTCCTTCCTCCTCATGTTCTTCCCCTGTTCCAGTGTCGGTCCCTCCCATGGGCTGCAGTCCTTCAGAAGAAACCTGCTCCAGTATGGGCTCTCCATTGGCTGCAGTCCTTCGGGGCACACCCACCTAGTCCAGCATGGGGTCCTCCATGGCTGCAGGTGGATCTCTGTTCCACCATGGACCTCCCTGGGCTGCAGGTGGAGATCTGCTCCACCATGGTCCTCCCTGGGCTGCAGAGGGACAACCTACATCACCATGGTCCTCTCCACAGGCTGCAGGGGAATCCCTGCACCAGCACCTGGAACATCTCCTCCCCTTCCTTCTCCGACCATGTTTTTTGCAGGTCTGCTTCTCACAATTTTCCTCACTTCTCACTGCCAGGCAGTGTTTTTGCCCTTTCTTAATTGTATTTCCCCAGAGGAGCCATGGGCATTGCCAATGCGCTGAGCTGTGTCCTGTGGTGGGTCCATTGGAGCCAGCTGGAGCTGGTTTTCCCTGGCATGGGGCAGCCTTGACTTTGCTTCACAGAGAGTTCCATGGACCATCCAGCTGCCAGCACCTGGCAAGGACACTGCGTACATCTGCCCATGTGTCACTGCAAGATGACAGTGTGACTATTCCACACCGTGTTTTGCACAAAAGTGGCATTCCTTGGTGTTTTGCCAAGCCAGAGTCCATATCTTGTAAAAACATAAAAGCAGATGAGGAGAAGAGTTGCACAGAGCAGGGGAAATCATGGTTTTGCACGAAGTGGGGCAGAGAGAGGACACACAAGGCTGGCGTGGGAAGTAGGCTCCCCACCTGTCTGCCCGAGGCCATTTCTGCATTGCTCTTAATAAGTCTTTAACCGTCTCTATGTGAATAACTGTGATCAACATATTCATGCATAAGTTACAATCCAGTGCAAGAGAGTGATACAACTCCTAATATCACAAAGTACACAGCTACAGCAGAAATAAATGTAAAACAAAATGGATATAAATAGTTTCAATCAGCAAATACCAAAGCATTTTCAGAAGGTTTTCAGTATTGTTACTCCCCTTTTGCAGCTAGCCCATGTACCAGGTCTAAATTACTTTAGTTTTGGCAATAATTTAACTCAAAGAATTATCTAAATCAAATTATAATAATAATCTAACATAATAATTTAGTTCAAAGAATTTTAATGAAATTTTCTTAACTTACATGGTGAAGACAGGACATCTATTTCATCTACACTGGCTGGAGAGTTGCATTAGAGATAAAATTACTTGGTCTTTTTAAAACAAAATAACAACTTTTTTAATGGGCTCCAGCTTTTATTACATTTCCTACCTCCTGCAAACCCTGCACTTCACACAGGAAAGGGTCCTTAGCAGTGTCTTTTCCAGGTTTGGATTGCTGAAAATCAGAATAATGGAATGAACAACTGGAAAAGCATACTGAAATACTACAACGAGAAACAAGGCAGGATTTTTCTCCCTTGAGGTATAAATCAGCGTCAAGACCAAACATATGAAGTTAATGCTGTAAAGAAAGAAGAAGGACAGAATAGATTTCATGGCTTTGATGTGGGCATCCATGCTGAGGTTCTTCACTGATTTTGTCTGCATGTTGCGTTTGTGTCTCCAGAGGGAAAATAGGAGGAGAAGGGCAGAAGAGATTACTGCTGTGAATGCAGTGGCATATCCAAAGCCGGTGATAAAAAAAGTAGCGAATAAATGTTCATCCAAGTTGACACTCAGTTTCCAGAAATTTCCTAGGGTGGTGGAATTGTAATTATTCCAGTTCAGTTCATTAGTGATGTAGACAAGGATGCAGGTGGCCAGGGATAAAAGCACTGAACCCATCAACAGCCATGGCACGATCCTGTCGATTCTTACTTTCAGGTAGTTGAAGAAGGTGTTCCTGAAATTTGCAATTTTGATGCAATAAAAAACACAAAGAGAGGCAGAAACCCACAAGTTTGAATTATTGAAGAAGCTTTGAAGAGCTGCAGATAGCTGGGGTATGGGCTGAACAGAAAAGCACCCAGTATAAATTACGGAAAGAAAGGAATGGAGCCATATGATGCACAAATACCCAAACCTGTAGCATCCCAGAGACAGCAAGATCTTCTCATTAGAGTTAAATCTTTTCTTTTTGACCCAAGCAATACAAAGCACAGAAACAATGAAAATGTTGATCCACATGCCAACCAGTGCCTGAAGTGTGATGATGACCATGGCCATGGCGTCATAGGAAGTGATATTATATTGATGTTGTGAGTAACAAGCTTCCATCCTCCACAATGGGTAGCAGTGCTGTGCTGCGAAAGAAGGTTGTTGCACCAACGCTTAATGCAGGTTAGCAGCTGCCGTTCCCTGAGTGTCACATATGGCAACAGGAGCTTTATAGAGCTGCTGGTGGTGGGGCTTTTGGTGCTGCTCTTCTTCCGAGCAGGGCAGGTGCAGGAATGTAAATGTGTTGGGTATTCCCTTACCTGGTATCAGTGTCAGCCTTCAATATTTGAATTTCGGTTGAGAAGAGCTGTCCTGGATGACACAAACAATGTAGATGACACAAACATATGGATGTGACAAACAATGTAGATGTTTTTCTGCATTGGACGAGGTTGTGGCTTAGTGACTCTCCCATGTTTGGTCACTGTCAGGACACCCCAGGCAGGCATCAGTACTGACCATTAACCTGGTGAGATCCCGTCACCCGCAGGCTCTCAGGGATGCCAGTCCTGGCCCCTCACTGCAGTCTGGTGCAACTGCTCCCTTCCTGACCCATGACAACCCTCCGACTTCTTACAGTGCCTGACATCTGGGGTCTCACAGGCTGCTCCCAGGCTGCAGAGGATGGCCAGGGAGCTCCCCGCTCAGTATCTGCAGCCCTTCCCCTGAAAGCTGGGGGTGTAGCGTGATGCCGAGCGAGTGAGCAGAGGGGAGGCAAAGGCAGCAGCAGCACTGAGAAGACAGGAGGAGGAGGTAGCAGGAAGTGTGTGGGAGCAAGAGGGCTGCAGGAGCGTGCAAAACCCCTTCACGTGGTCGCCAGGAGGAAAAAACCTCTGAACAGTCAAAGCTCAGGTCGGCTCTTCGCATTCTCACAAAGGCGCCTTTCTCCTGCCCTGCTCCGCCCTGGCCCACATGACTTGTGTCCACAGGGAAAGCCCGGCGTGGGATTTCCACGCAAAACACCGGGAAGACATGACTTCACAGGCACATGAGCAGGAGCCAGCCAGGACCCCTTGCTGTACTCCTGCTCTGAGAGACAGAGTCTTCATGATCTCCTGAGGAAACCCAAACTAATTCATTTTGCTGGGAGTTAATGGCTGACATTCTGTTGACTACAAAAATAACTCTTTTTAAATTAAAGATGATGCTTTACCCATAGAATCGGATGAAAAAAAAAAAAATTGTTTGCATCTACCATGATATTTCCAGGAACACAAAAAAACCACCAAGCAAACCTTCTCTTGAAGTGATTTCTTCAGGCTGCAGGCCGTAAGCCTCTCATTGTGAGCAGGGTGTTTCTTCCATACTCAGCAGTTTTGTTGGTCTCATATCAGGATGGGGCCAGAATGGTTCACAAAGCAGAAGAAAAATTGAGATTATCTCTGAAGAAGTAACAGAAATATTAAATAGTTCAGTAGCTACAAGGGTTAATATGCTAAGAAGTTATAAAATGGGGAGGTAGATTGCTTATCAGACAGATGTGATGACACCAGAGGGAACTGAAAACTCCCTTCTATGTGAGAAAAAGCCCCAATGTGTAACGGATGTGGTGTGTATTGCAGGGCAGTTAAAAATATGGGGAATGATCCACCGCTACTTGTGGAAAAAAGGGGTAAGACCTTGGCTTTGGAGTCTGGTAGGAGTCAGAGAAGATGGAAGGGCAGGAGCAGGGCATGGGCCAGAGGACAGAAAGGTCCATAAAAAGTTGTTGTTGGAAAGGGAAGATACAAAGGCCAGGAAATTTCCACAAGAATAATTTTGTAGGTAGTCCACGATCCTAATCTTAAATGTAGAAACACGCTCAACTGCTCAGCCTGGACCAAACCTGCATCCATCCCCACCTCACACTCCCGCAGCACGACTCCTGGGGAAACCTTGGCAGTGGCTGTAATTCAACTTCTGCTTTGTTGGTGTGCATTTATCTCAAGTGAGTTGGTTGGTTTCACATAACTGATGACAAAGATAGGAAGCTGAAGTACCTTCATCCCTTGCTCAGGGTTTCAGAGCATTGTCTTGAGAAAGTTTGTGTTTCTTGGCATTGCCTGTTATCAGCTTTATGCTCTGGAGTAGGTTTCCTCTGGTTTTGCTGACAGAACATAAAACATGGTGCTAGTTTTTGTGTTTTTTTTTTTCTTCTCTCCTTATGTATGTGAAGAGAATATAAGTTATTTCTATAACAAAAGGTCTGAAGATGAACTCTGTGCTGGGATTGTGCCTGTATGATGGCACTAAATGAAAATGTTACACTAGCAGGACTGTACAACGATGGGGTTTGGACTCAGCTCTGTGTGGGAAATGTGGCACCTTAAAAAAATAAGGATGCAAAATAAGAGTCTCAAATGCCGTGTTTCTAAAGCATGGAAGATGTGGATCAGCTGCTTAAAGTGCAGATGTCTGTTGCCAGTTCAAATACATCTTCTCCAGCACCACTCCAGGAGGGGAAGGAGTCCCGAGAACTTTGTGTCTCCCAGCCCATGTGGATATTTCTGATACCCTTGTGCATCTCAAATGGCACCAGACACCTATGTTTAGGCAACTGGATGGACACACAGCTGTAATGGGATCTGAGACATATAGCACAGGATTTAATTGCTTCAATCTGAGCTTGATTCAGGCTCAGGTGTTTGAAAAGCTGGACTGAACCTCTTCCCTCTCCAGAATCCTTGTCCTTCTTTGATGATATGGGGAAACTCAGATGATTAGCCTAGATTAGCCAACTGGTTAGGCTGTGAGATGCCTAACTTCTGGACAAATCCATTCCACCTATATACATCAACTTCGGGGTTCAGAAGTCCACAATTGTTTCAGGATACAAGCCTGGGAAAAATAATAAAATATCTTCTGGGCAGCTGTTATGAACTTGTTATGGAAATCTTAACTCAGCCTCAAATCCTCCTTTGCTGCAGACAGACGACTGGCACGTGATAGTGTGGCAATGGTTCTTTGTTTGCTTGTTTCTGGACAGTTTCTGTTTAAAGCAAGATGGGTTGGTTGATGAGACAGCCTGAGAGATTCTGTGGTCTTTGAAAAAAATACATATTGTAGTTCTTGGTACGTTACTCTGCCCTAAATGGTTGTTTATCTCATTTCAGAAACGGGAAGGAAGCTTTTTGAAGGTGATATTATCTTACCGGTATGTGCCAGTGATCTAAGCCAACATCAGCAGGAGTGCAGGTCAGGCTTAAGATGTTGTCACAAGCACGTTGATCTCATTAACAGCTGGAGAGGAACGCTCTGAGGAACAGCTCCTGCAGATGGAAATTTCCCGTCCCCCATATCCTAGCTGACAGCCTGGGTAGTAATAAGACTTTTTGTTGTGGTAGCACTGCATTACTTGCATTAAATATAATCTGATTTTGTCCAGAGAGCTGATTTTTTTTTTTTTGTTTGCTGTTGAGTTACGCTGCATTAATGCCCTCATTGCTGCTGGCCAGACAGACCAGTGCAGCTCTGCCCCAGCACACGTTGTTTTCAATGTAACAGCCCCAGTGACCAGCTGGATACTGATGAGCTGCCAGTTGAACTGATATCAGTGTATCTGGCTCAGATCTCAAGACAATGAAGTCAGGAAATCCTGATCTCAAGAACATGCATGTTGATCTGCTGCGCTCTTCATGCCTTATCTCTTCTTAACAGTCCCAGCTCAGTGCAGGCAGAAAGGAAATGCAGATATTTCATAAGTAAAAAAGTTCAGAGCTTTCTCCCTTCTTGTTTCCACTCAATTTTAGGGACTATTTTAAGTTTGGAACAATTCAGGTGTAAAAACTAATACCAAATCCATGTTAAAATCCTATGGATCTCTCCGGTGTTTACTAGCACCAAGCTCAGAGTTTACAATACTTGAAATTATATAACATGCAATAAAATTACCCAGCAAAACCTGAGCAATGCCCTGGATGTGCAAAATTCTTCTTGTTTGTTTCAGCACTATCAATTTATCCAATAAAAGATATTATCTCTGCCTATGGCCTCTGCCAAAATGACTTCAGTCAGGGAATTCTGCTAACAGCCTCCTGATCTTTCATCCAGGTGGGTATTTTTTGTACATGGTCATATTTTTAATGCACGCTTGTTCATGCTTTCTAACTAGAATTATAGATATTTATAATATTGTAAAAGCAGAACAACTGCTAGTGTTATCCTCTGCTGGGTGTTTCAGACCTGAATGCTAAAGGTGTTATCCTGCAGGCGTTTGACGTGTTCAGGCTGAAGGGTTGTGTTGATTTCAGCCTCCATGAAGGGAAACAGACTTACTTGAAATTTGTAAAGCTGGACGGGTAATTTTGTATCAGCAATCTGGTTTGTACTACCTTGTTTGATATGATAGCTCTTCCAACTCAGGACATATTAGTTTTCATTCTTGCTTGTACAGAGGACATCAATACCTGAGCCACGTTTGTGTCCCAGAGCTCATTTGTATCACACTGGAGATAAAACCAACGCAGACAAACCAACCAAAGGCATTATCTGCATTTGATATTCTCCTAATATAAGAAAGCACTATTTTATTTCCATTTACATCCTAGCTGCTGAGGTGAATCCCTTTCTTGGCACTCTTTCAGGGGAAAAAAAAAAGCCACTGACTTCCTCCTGGTGTTGGTTAGGGTCCATCACTGGTGTGTTGGCATGTAGCTTCCTCCTTGTTTTCAGCTGCGTGGTTGGGTTTACCTGACCAAAGGTTGAAGCCAACAACCTCTGTGCGGGTCCCTGCTGGTTGTCTTTGCAGTCAGTGGGGATGTGGTGACTCCTCCAGGCCACAAACCATCTTACCTAAAATAGAAGTCTAAAATAGGTCTGGTGACTCACACCCCGAATGCCCGTTCCTGTCCAGGGACTGTAGAGGTGCCAGGGAGGCTAACCAGCAGCAGATGCCAACACTGTGAATGCCTAATGTTAGGTCAGGGGACTTCCCTCCTTGCTGGGAAGGACCATCAGGAAGCTGGTGACACCAGCCGTGTCCAGGAATCCAGTGTAGATCTGCCCTCGGGTGCAGGGACACTGGTGCACAGTATTTTTGGGCAGCTTTTTTTTTTTTTTTTTTTTTTGAACACACAGTGATGAGTTATTTCTGAACGGACAGGAAAAGTTACGATTTAAATCTGTATTTAGGAACCAAACCAGGGAAGCCAATGCAACCTGAGTTCACTGGAGGCTGCTCAGTACCTTTGAAAATGGGGCCACTTTTCTGGGTAATTTGGTAAACATACACATAAACAACAGCCAGTGCAGTGTAGGAGGTTACAAGGCACCTGCTGTACTTTCTTGTGCTGTTCATCTTCTGCTACTCCCCTTCCCATACTGGTTGAGCTGGGGCTACCCAGATTTGAAGAGCAATAGCATTTGCCATCTCCACCTCCTTTACAAGAACTTCAACCAGCTGAAGAACATTCCTGCACTGCCCTCCAGGGAGGGACGAATGCAAGGGGAAAGGCAGTCCCGTCTGGGACAGACTCATTGCCAGGCTGCAGCAGGATACACATTGCTCTGTGTTCTGGCATTGTAAATCTGCAGTCTTGGCAAGACTGGAAAACTCAGATGGGAAATTCTAAAAAATATTATTTAGTTTGTTTTATATTGGTCTTGGGGTTGGGTTAATATGTAGATACAAATTACAGAAGGTATTATGCAAAGTGGGTGCAATGTCTGAGTCTTTGCATTACAGGTGCTCGTCTTACGTGGGGACCTTCAGAGTGGGCACACGGTGTCTATAGGAGAGAGGACATGGACCTGTTAGAGTGAGTCCAGAGGAGGGATGTGAAGATGGTCAGAGGGCTGGAGCACCTCCCGTACAAGGACAGGCTGAGAGAGTTGGGGTTGTTCAGCCTGGAGAAGAGAAGGCTCCGGGGAGACCTTAGAGCAGCTTCCAGTGCTGAAAGGGGGCTACAGGAGAGATGGGGAGGGACTCTTGATCAGGGGGTGGAGTGACAGGACAAGGGGTAGTGGTTTTATGCTGAAAGAGGTTAGATTCAGATGAGATATTAGGAAGAAATGTTTTCCTGTCAGGGTGGTGAGGCAGTGGCCCAGGTTGCCCAGAGAAGCTGTGGATGCCCCATCCCTGGAGGTGTTCAAGGCCAGGCTGGATGAGGCTTTGAGCAACCTGGGCTAGTGGGAGGTGTCCCTGCCCATGGCAGGGGACTGGAACTAGATGATCTTTTAAGGTCCCTTCCAACCCAAACCATTCTGTGATTCTATGATTCTATGAAAACATGCTGTACAGTACTGACATACTGTGTTAACATATACCTGAATATTTCCACTAGATTCAGCAGAATTACCTCTAATTTACACCCTGAAGAAAGAAATGGGCGACAGATCTTGTCCCAGGCCGACTTAGAGAAAATGATGCATGTCTGAAAGGGAAAACTAGCAGGCAGGGGCCAAGTTGGTTCCCATAAGGAAATATTCAGCCAAGAGCAGGAGAAAGAGATAATGTGAGGCACGATGCAAAATCCAGCACTTGGAAGACCCACCCAGTAGGGAGAAAAATGAATAGGAGGGATGTTTAGGTCCCATCGTTGTCAAGGAAAGAGAAATTTCTTATTTCTAGAGGAACAAGTCTGTTTGGCTGTTGTCTGACAGGTTGTTTCCTTGCGGTTTGCAGGGTGTGAGGTTTGCTGACACCGAAGGCTCTGGATGTGTGTCTGGGGAGCTGACAGTGGCTTCCTGCCTCTCGGGGCCACTGACAGACAATTAACTGCTCAGCTTCAAGGAGAGGGAAGAGAAATATTTAAAACCTAAGCAGTCAGCCTTCATAAGCAACACTTATGGGAACATACCCAAGCACAGGCATGCCGTTGGAAGCAGCAGTGGGGCTCAGAGTGGCATCAGGTGGTATTTCAGAGTAACCATTCTCTACATGGTCAGCATGGCCTTCTTGAGTGGCTGGCTGGACACTGTTGCCTTGTCTGGTTTGGATCCAGACCCCGATGTAATCCACAGGATGTCCCTCAGCCTTCGCTTTACTACAGACCCAAACCAGCTAGTGTATGGTCAGAGTGCACTAGGGAGACATACAGGAAAGCAGAGGTTTCCTCAAGCTGGAGAAAAGGGTTGAAGGCCAAAAGACCAGGCTAGGTTTGCTCTCCATGTAACACGATTGGGCTGACTAGACATGAGCTTTAATTACTTCTACATTTTTGCACAGCAGGCAGAAATGACACCCTGAAGTGGGACAAACCATCTGTCACTGGAAGGTTTTCTTCTTTCTGCAGATGCTATATGAGCCCAGGTGTTGGCTGGCATATATTCCTCACCCACAGGGGCCTGCACTGGAAAAAAATCCCTAAAAATTACAGTCTTTTCATCTTTGCCGATTTTGAAAGTAGAATATTGTATTAACAGAATCCCCACTGGAACAGAGCAGGTACAGACTCTTCTATTTGTAAGGAAAGCACAAAAGATGAGGGTGATTAGCAAATATTTAGAGAGTCATCTATTTCAGGAACAAGGTTTTTAAATGTCTAGTGACTTGAGGTGCCTGGATTGTTGAATGCTCAGTATGAAACTCTGTGGATGACCTTGATTCTCTGGTCCCTGAAAGTCAGATTTTCAGGACAGATTAAACTTCCGTGTCTTGAAGATCAGTCTACTTAATGGAGTTCCTGTTTGTCACCACCTCTATATCACTTCTGACTGAAGAAAACTGTGGTTTGAAAATGATGGAGTTCTTTCTGGACCTTGAAAAACTGTCAGGAGGAGTTTTTGATGCAAAGCTTCTCTCCTGAGGTTGCAATTTTTGTCAGGACCATACACAGCTGCTCTGCTCTGCCAAAGGTGGCAGGGAAGGGGGAGAAGGAAGGAAAGAGCTGCCTGGTGCAGAGGGCAGCCTGGCAGGCAGGTGAGCCTCTGAACAGACCACAGGGACTGTGCGTGCCCATCCTCTGCGACAGCCACGTCTCAGATCCCTGTGTTCCTCTGACTTCATGTTAAGTGTCCAAAAATGAACTTTCTAGACTCCTTGGTCAGTCATTTGAGAGCAACGGGTACCTCTGGGGAGCAGCTGATCCCATTCTTCCATCGTAGTTGTGATGAACTGCTCTTCTGATGTACTGATCTCCAGTGGCTGCAAAGGGACCCGTCACTGGTGACTATTGGTGGATGAGAGAAATCCTACCACCCCTCTGAAGTGATTTTCTTTTAGAAAGTGTCAGTGCCTGGAAAGTGGAAATACTGTATATAAGTAAACAGTCATTAAACCAGACCTGACCTTAGTACAAGGGTCAGAGCACTTGTCTCAGATAGGAGAGGACTAAGTTAAGATTTAAGGTAAGGGGACTAAAAGCCAAGTGTTTTTCAGACTACTCTGATTTTTCTTCATTTTTTTCTGTTCCTTTCTCACATCCGCTGCTACATATCTGCAAATCATGGCCTTTGTGCTGTGTTTTGACTCTGCTCATCTGTGAAAACAGCCTTTACGTGATGTATCTTGAGACATGCTTCTCTTTTACTAGGAGTGTGCCCTGTTCTGCTTAGGCATCAGTGTCCTTTAAATAGTAGTTCGTAAAAGCGAGTGCTGAAGAAGACCTGTGTATGCTAAGTGACAGATGAGTCCTCTGGTTCCCTTCTTTTCAGAAAAAGAAAAGATCTCTCTACTTATTCCTCTGCAATGTGATCTCATACAAATAGCTTCCTACTTAGGTCTGGTTGGAGGAAAATATGTTGCTTAGGTTGGAGAACTCACCCCTTGCCAGGACAGGGTAGTCACCATACACAGGTACATTTCCTACTCAAAAACTACTTCTGTTTGAGGCTTCTTCACTCTGAAGTCCAGTGTCTCCATCTGATGCTGCTGGGAAGCCATTTGTGAAGCACCTTCAGAGCACTTTTTCTTCTCTGTGGGTGGGGTGGCACAAACCTTTTCCTACTGAATTGCTGATCATAGACATGGACATCCTCACCTTCATCACTTGTAATTTCGGATGTGAAATGAGGGAGCAGGATTCAATTGCCTACGTTTAAGGCAGTGAGATGCTCCAGGACACATGGGACATTTGCAAGGCGGTAGCAGGTATGATGCAGGACCTGTGGGAGATCTCCAGCTTCCTGCAGCCTTGGCGCAGTTAACCCATGTGCCCTCCCTGACCCACATCCTCTGTGAAAGAAGACAGCGAAGTGCAGGACAGAAGTTTGTCCTCCAGAAAAGAAAGGAGCGTTTTGCTGGAAGGCCCAGGATCTACCGATATGTGTGACCATCTCTGGAGGGAAAGGGTGGCATGTTGTGCAGGGTGGCATCAGTCCTGGATAGATCAGCTGTGGGAAAACACTGTCAGGGCATTCATAGTCATATCTCTTTTATCTCTCATCTTTACAATGCGATGTTAATTATTAATTGAAAACACCGCTGGGACAAGTTCTAATGTCACTGGAGTGCTATAAACCCAGAATAATTCTGATTAGGTATATGGCTTTTATGTTTTGCAGCTGAGATCGTAATGCTGACAGATACTAAGCACAGTGGAAGGTGTCAGCAACTTTGGGCCAGATTGAGGTCTTCTTGCACAAAATCTGGGTGGGTCTTTCACCAGCTGCACTGAAGGCATGAAGTTATCATTTTCCTTTCTGTAACACTCCTCCAGAGTGCACTTAGGTGACTGGCAACAACAATGCCATTATGTGCCCTTTAGGAGGTAAATCTTGCTGTTATAATAATTATGAAGGTGTAAAGTTCGAAGCTGGTTGGCTGATGTTCTGTGGAAAGCTCAGCAGCATGCCCTATATATTGCAAGAGATGAGAGGGAAAAGCTTATTTTTCCATTGCAAAAATGGGCTCCAGCATCGTCCCACTCTGCCTAGCGCTTCTGTTGTGTTGTGTTCATGGCACTCCAGTCTCTGTAAGTAGAAACCTGATTTCTACAGGCTCCTCTCAGTCCAGAGACGTTTCATATCTTTCACTAGTTGTATTTTATTCTCTTTCAGGTGAAGCACCTCTCCAGTGAAGCTGGTAAGTGCTCTGTGAACATGAGTTTTAAAGCATTTTCTTCTGCTTGCTGTGTGCCACCACATCTGAACACAAAATGTTTTCTCTGCTTTGCAGCAGCAGATGCTGAAGCTGGTGAGATGTTCAAAGACATTCCAGACATAAACTTAGGTGAGTTCATGTCTAAATTCTCATAAGGCTTGAAAAATTGTGAGAAAATGCTGAATTTTCAGTGTTGCAAAAAAGATGTGGGTGACTGATGGTTGGCCATGGTAACAAGAGAAACATAATTAAGTGAGCTCTGAATTACCTTCCTCTGGTTAGGTACAGACCTATCCTAGGGCTGTAACCCTGTATAAACAACAAATGCAGATGTCTTTCACTTGTGAAGTTTGTACAGACGAGTGGTGTTAAGGCTGTAACATGCTCTGGAGTCCCACCAGAATTTCCCCTCCATCTACACAATTTTTATAAAGTTTTACAAAATGGAAAATAGCTTAGATGTTTTCTTGAGCTTCTATATAAATTGTAAGGAAACCAAATACAAAAGACACAAGACATTGTACTTACTCTAATTTTTTTATTTCCTGTAATGCAAATGTCCAAGTTTTTCCTTTGATGGTGCACCGTACAATATCCCTTCTGATGCATTACCCAATATTACAGTGTTCTCCAGAGTATTGTCTCACAGTGTGACTCTTGCCACTGCCTGATAGCAAGCAAGAGGTTATCAAACTAGACATGGATAATGGTGGCCACCAGATTTCAGCCACCAAAATGCTGAGTAGTAAATATTGAGTAGCAGCTACTGTTACATTTAGGTCTGTCCCTATATTTCAGTGTAAAGAGGCTGGTCCCTCTTTATTTTTCTGTAAATGCCTGAGGATATAAAACTTGTATAAGCAGGCTCAATATGGTTTATGAGGTGAAATACATTTGATATCTGAGGTTTCATTTACATTATTTTTCATAAAATTGCTTTTCAGCTGCTGGACTGGATCTCTTTCAGGGTGATATCATGCTCCCTGTAAGTAATTCAAAATTCTGTGTCTATCACTGGTCCAAACTCTAATTTTGGTGCAAATCAGCCCATCTCCCCACAGCAGATGCATGACCAGATGTTAATTCCCTTTTCAGCAAATTCAGCGGAACGCCATAAGAAATGAGAGCTACAGATGGGAGCTCCCCATTCCGTATATTCTGGGTGATAACCTAGGTAACGCAGATACTTTATTCAGATTTTAGCTCCAATCCTTATTTGCACTGGAGTCACTGTGATAAAAAATTTGCCTTTTTCAGAACTGGTTCTCTCACAGTGAAATTCACTAATAACTAGATTGCTCCTTTACATCAAAACCTTTTTTTTTTCTTCTACAGCTATCATAACAAAACACAATTTAATAAAATCATTTTTCTTGTCAATCATTTTTCTTTTGTCCCATGCGTATATCTGTGTGTGTATCTTACCTCTCCGGGGTGAATGATCTGCAGTGTGCTAAAGGTGCTTTCCTGACGTGTGTTTTCCAGATCTCAATGCCAAAGCAGTCATTCTCCAGGCATTTGAAATGTACCGTCTTAAGTCTTGCATTGATTTCAAGCCATATGAAGGAGAGACAAGCTACATATTGTTTAGCAAAGAAGACGGGTAAGGGTTATAGCAATTTCTGTTTCGTTTTGCTGTGTAGCATCAGCTGGGAATTTATTCCGTCTGACTTCAGCGGTCTGAAAGTTTGGTCAAAACCTGTTGTCAGCAGAGAAACAGAGGCCACCCAGAAAGCATCCCATCTTACCTTCTTACACACAGCTTGGGAGCAGCTGCCTCTCTCTGCTGACTGCAGAGGATACTTGGATAATGAACTTGGAATAAGCATCTGACGTTTGAATCCCCTCATCAGTGAGTTTTCATCAGCTGCTTCCACTTTCTTACCTAGGGTTGTTTTCCATTTCAGTGGCGGGTTTAATGACCCCCATGTACATCCTTGTAACCTACTAAGGATGTGAATAGCCAGAATTTAAGTTTTGCAATCTTTTGAAGACAGATCAAAAAAATCTATGGGAAAACAGTTTGTTGTAATATTGCTATGGTTCTGAGGTGGCTCTTCTTTAATGAAAAGTCCTCTAAAAATCTGAAAGAGTTTTATAGTCAGATATTCAGGTTTCCCAGGAACTGGAAAGATTTATTTTATTTCCTACATCTAAATGTATTTTGAAATAACATGTAGAAAAGCACAAAAATATTTTCACCATATCAGCTGTGAATATTTCTTACTCTCCCAGAAATTCATAAAGGCCTGTAGACACCAATATTTCTGCCCTCAGCTCTTCCATGGGCAATATGTCCTATGACACTTACCTTACCAGACTGTGCAATCACCACGATTTTTGACAAGTTGCTGCTGAAGAGCCTGGTACCAGAAACTCCCCGGTAACCGCTGTTCAAGAGACTATAGGCTCAAGCTCTTTGTTTTCAGAACCCACATTAGAGCGTTTAGAGCTCCTGCACCAAACTTGGCCTGACATTGATTTGTGTTGTGCAAACGAAACTACAGTCCAAGCAGGTGCTCTTTAGCAGTTGCCTCTCACATCACCCTCGGGCTACCCCAAAAATTCCCAGTGAATTGACTGAGGAGCTCCTTTCCTTCTCAGTCAGGGCTAGCCTCTGTCCAGTCATGTCCTCACACAAAGAGATGTAATTTCCCACCTGCGGCCAATGCATTGCATAGCTGATGTTAAAAAGGACGAAATGCTGCTACTCTAAATCCTCCTAGATCCTTTCTCCAGCCCAAGTGATTACAAGAAAGCTGTCTGGATGAGCTTACTGTTTCTCTAGTTGTATTATGTTTCTTGGCAACTTTCTTGGCAAAATAGCAGCTGATATAGAACTAAGCTTCTCTGGATCTCAAAAATCAGGGGTGAGCTCGTCTAACATAGAGGGTAAGTAAAATGCTAGCCTCATTCAAGTGACAGCAAGAATGTTTTGGAGGCTTAGTCTGCTTCCAGAGTAGAGAGTATCTGTAGAGTATCAAGGCATCTGGTCAGTGTCTAAATAATGATTTGTGTTACTCCTTTTATATTTAAACCTTTTTCGATATCACTTTAAATCCAGTGAGCAGATGGAGAACTTAAATACAGAGAAGAAAACTCTACTCAGCAGACACTAACATCTCTCTCTTTCCCAGGTGTTGGTCCAGCGTGGGGGACCTGCACACTGGGCAGAAGCTTTCCATTGGGCAAGGGTGTGACTACAGAGCCATTGTGGAACACGAGATCCTGCACGCTTTAGGATTTTACCATGAGCAGTCGAGGACGGACCGGGATGACTATGTGACAATCTGGTGGGATGAAATTATTACAGGTTGGTTTTGACTTTCAAGACAGATTTTATAAAGTGCAGATTCACCCGTTTCTTCTTTTCCCTCCTAGATTTTAAAACATTCTTAAAGATATGATTTTTAAAACACTAGGCCACACCTGAGAACTCTGTAAATCAATCTGTAGATGTAGTGGGATTTTGATACAACTTCTCTGGTGAAAGACCAGAGACTATCTAAAGTCAGAAGAGAGAGAACCTGCTTGGAAGCCAGAAGACTTTTTTTCCCCTTGGCCCTAGGACTGGTCTGCTCTCTGATTTTTAACAAATCACTTCCCCTCTCTGAGAGTCTATTTTCTCTTGCCATGTAGTGCAAATTGTAAACTTACTGGGATGGTGTGTTGGGATCCCAACTTGTCCTGAGCTTTGAGGTGGTTCTTCTATAATGAAAGGTCTTCTCAGAATCTAAGAGGTTTTTATACTCATTGATTCAGTTTTTACTGGAATTGGGAAGATTTACTTTGTACATAAAGAAACCTCAAAGTGATTAGATCAGACAGGACACATAAAATAGGGATCTACCCTGCTCTCCCCTGCCTAGTGTGTCTCTGTAGGTTCTTGTCTTCATGTTTAGTTTCACCTGATCCAGTGGCTTTATGAGTTGCAGCAAACTCTCCACAAGCTCTCACTGGTCCCTAGACAGCTTCTCCTGCCCTCTCCTGTCAGGTTGGATTCCATACTACTTAATGATCATATATTTGAATTTCTGAAGGCATGCTAGCAAAGACTAAACTCTTGTTCCCAGTGGTGGTGCTTTGTGATGCTAGTGATACCAATGCAGCAAAGTTGCCCTGCCATTACTCGTGCTCTGTGTGGACAAACTGATCACTTCAGTCTCCAGGGTTATGCCCTCACCGTCTTTGCAAATAAGTGAAAAATACATGCAAAATAGTAATCAGAAAGGAACTAGATTCAGGGAATGCTGTGTTCTCGTTTGGATAGATAAGAACTGCTGGTACGAGCAATTTCTGCTGAACTCAAAGAGCAGTATCTGATATTTTGAATTGCTTTAAGTTGAATGGCCATGTGCGTTGCTACTTGCCTCTATCCTGCAAGTGTAGCGGGGTGGCTGAGCAATAGACAGGATGTGGATCTTGATTTTGCAGACCATCATTTTTATTGGTTTGAACAGCACTAAAACCAATTCACTTTATTCCTAACTTGGTCTCATCTTGAATCATGCTGATGAAGATGATGATCACAGTAGCATCTAGACTCTGACTTCTGGGCCCCTTTTTGCTACGCACAGTAACTAACCACTTCCAAAGCAAGAAGACTTACAACGTACTTACAATGCACTAATGTGAGCTCCATCCTGTACAGAGCTACAGAAAAGCTTGACAAATGTGCCAGTCCTCCATACATTTTTTTTTCAAAAAGTGTATAATTGAATCTCCTCAAATTATCGGTGGCATATTCAGTAGCCACAAACCTGGGACACTACAGAAATTATACAGATGATGGACTTGAGTGTGACACTGTTCTGAGTGGAGTCCTGGGGCTGGTCTGATATCATTACAGTCAATTCCTATATTCTGTAGGCTTCTGTCCAGACTATAAAATGCCATTTTCCAGTTAGGCAAATTCATTAAATAGAAAAATTCTACTGAAGCTATTTGAAAGATGTTGACTGCTCTAAAG
This sequence comes from Pterocles gutturalis, assembly GCF_000699245.1. NCBI lineage: Eukaryota > Metazoa > Chordata > Aves > Pterocliformes > Pteroclidae > Pterocles > Pterocles gutturalis. Next base: position 30,431 of record NW_010120082.1, on the reverse strand, counting down.
GGAAATAAGGTTGATATGATTGTGCTCTGTGTGTGTGTGTGTGCTCACAAGCATGTGCACACATCTGTTCCCACATTAGTGAGCTGAAACTTTAATAACATGGTAGAAGTTTTTGCCATAATGTATTTTCATAACCTGCAATGCGCATAGCTGGCTGTTGAGAGACGAGATCCCCTATTCATGTTTCTGTTGACAGAAAAGCTACTAAGCCTGTTAGACTTCAGGAAAAACACACAGGGCAACCTAATGAAACAGCCTCCTCACTGTTTATTTCTTTTAAAAACACTTAGAAGTTGCCCTTTGTCTGGTAACAATCTTAAAAGCCAGCATCATTACACAAGCTTGTGTCCTGCCAAGATTTTGTCCCCAGCTATAGAGAGTGATATCACTGATTTAGCAAGATTCTCACCCTTTTTGATAAAAGGTGCAATTCAAGTATCTGTAAGAAAACAATTTCAAGCTCTTAGATAATCTCAAGCCTTGGACTGAAGACCTTTGCACCCAGAATGGACGTGCAGAAGGGAAAGGCAACCTTTATACAGAGAAACTGTAATTATCCACTGAGCGGAGTCCTGTCTTGTTTCTTCTTGGAGAGAGAGTGACAAATATTGTGAAAATATTTGTTCCTGGCAATGCTGACAATCTCTGTTACTTCCGTACCAAAGTATGTGAAATGGCTCCCTCTCTCTGCCCCAGCAGACACCTTCATCACAAAAAACTTTCTCTAAGAAACCGTGGGAAAAATGTTTCCAAAAGACATTTCAATAGAAATATCATAGCAATATCGTCAATCTAGGGTAAAACCATTTTTTTTAATAGTTTCCTAATGTATACTTTGCTTCAAAGAAGAACAGAACCTGGAGGCACCCCAGGACTGTCATACCTGTCCCCCTCGTGAAGGGAGGGCTCCAGAGCCTCTCCTTGTCTGTGTATGATCTAATATCCTCGGAAACATTTGCAGCAATATTCACAAGCTCTGGAATTAATCCTTACATTTAATCCTTCAGGATGCTTTATATTAGACCATCTAATCTGACCTCCTGTATATCCTATTCTTTACAGCTTATTGATATTTGATTTTGTACTTACTGAAGTCACGAGGGCACAGGACTGCAATCTGAAAACATTTCTTTTTTTGTCCAAATTACTTCATAAGCAAATCTTGCTAAATTCAAAGATTTTATCATAAAGTAATTGCTTTTGGGTATATTTCAATTCTGCCTCAGAAAACTGTATCCAAAGTGCCATGCTAAAGCCATTTCTTTTCCAATTTCTCTAAAAATGAATAATTTCTCTGTTCTTTCACCAGGCAAAGATCACAATTTTGCAAAGTACGATGACAGCTTCATCACTGATCTGAACACCCCCTATGACTACGAATCATTGATGCACTATGCACCCTTTTCATTTAACAAAAATGAAAGCATCCCCACAATCACAGCGAAGATACCAGAATTTGATAACATAATTGGACAACGTCTAGACTTCAGTGCCATTGACCTGAAAAGACTGAATCGGTTGTATAGCTGCAGTAAGTCATAATTTAGCCACAGCAAACTGTTTCTTTGTTTATACTTGAACCTGGCTAGTTCCCCTCCCTTATATCTCTAAACCTGCAAAAACTTTCTTAGGTGCTCTTGAGGAGGTATGGGAGAGGATCTGTGGTGTAGAGACCCAAACCCTTTGTTCCCTCCTCATCCCCCTCTTTGGCTCTGCTGTCATGACTTTTGTAAAAGTTCAATTAGTCAATGAAAGTCAATTCATTCACATCTTTTCTTCCGTGTTGCTCCTAGGGGTCTGAAATTTAGTTGTGTTCTGCTAGTGTCTGGGCAGCTTCATTATATAGTGTAAACAAAAAAACAAAACAAAACAAACAAAAACCTAGAGAAAAAATTTTAATGAGATACTATTTTGGAGGTAACCATGTGTGCATTTTTTTTTTCAGCTTCAACTCTTACTTTTTTGGACTGGTGTTCTTTTGAGCTTGAAAACATCTGTGGCATGATTCAGGGCACCACAGATGATCTAGACTGGGTCCATCAAGGGAGCAGCACTCCAGGGCAGGAAGACCACACACTTGCTGGGCGCTGTAGAGGTAAAACAAAGTTAAAAGAGCACTTTCCTATGGAAAAAGGGTGAGCTGGAGTAATGGTCTGTTGTGCATGTCTTTACTGGTCTGTGTGCTTTAAATATAGTGTCTTTAACTTCTCTGAACCTGTCATTGTAGTTAACCTTTGAGAAAACCCAACACCAACTACTCTGAAAACACTGGATTAAATGACCATATTCAAGATCCTTCCTAACAAACATCTGAGTTGCAATGTTTCTAGTGAAACAAAAGGTGTGAGTTTATGACTGCAACTCATGCTCTCATAAGCTTTTTCAACATAGTGGAATGTTCTTCACACCAGCAAGATAGAAGGGGACAAAGGACAGTCTCAACTAGAGGCCTTTGAAATATAACCTGGAAAAAGATTTACTGCAGCTTCCAAAGTCTGAATAAGAATTGTGTTAACCTCATGATAAGAATGAAACAGCACTCGTAGCCACTCGTAAATGCTGTGTTTGCAAAGTGAATTACAAGTTAAACTTGAGGAGAGCTGGTTCTGGAGGTAGAAGAAAGTTGCAAAGTATTTTATGATAGGTGTTTAGGGATAATTTTCTTTTTCACATGGTAATTTTTCCATTTTTCAAAGGAAGACAATCTCAGAAAGTCAGCCCAAGTCAGAGTTGCAGGGTGCTAGCTGGCAACTGAGAATAAAGATTAAATCCCAACGGGCAGTTCTGACAAGCAAGAGCCTGATTTGTCATTATTTAGACAGGAAAAGCCACAACAGACTTATAAAAGTTTCTTTTGTTGTAGATTTTGCCCAAGTACAGAATGAAGGAATCCTGGCCTACAGCACATTCAGCTGTGCTTTGTTACTCTTTGATAAAGGAAAAACTTGACTTGCTGCACTCAGGAGTAGACTTTTACCCTTATGTGACCCACCCACCAGAATGAAGAACAGAGCCTCAACCCCTTATAATGCTGGTACTTGTTGATCAGGTCTGAGAATGCAATATAACTCAATAAAGCCATCTGACAGCTTCTATAAGTACATGCTCCTAACCCTCATCTGACTTTTAAAATTCTTTCTCTTCTTCTTTTTTCTCTCATATAGTACAATTGTAGCAGAAAAATAATTTTGCTGAGTTGTTTGAGATTATCAGGTAAAATTAAGCACTTAACTTGCACTTATGCTTTAGCATCTTGTGACTCAGTACAAAATAAGTACCACTTACTCTGAAGAGTTAATGGAGAAGGGTGGGTGCCTCTGAAGATCTCCGGGGTGTCCAAATGAATTGCATGAGTACGGAGTGCATCTCCTTTTGGAGACCTTCAAAGGGCCATTGACTCCACCAGGAATTTAGACATTTTTGGAGAACTGGTTCTGAAGTCATCTCAAGTGGGGGCAAACTTTATGTTTGTAACACAGATGGGTCACATTTTGCCCAAACAGTTTTAACTTTGTGGTTTTTTGACTTATTATGGCTAAACAGATGGAGGGAAAGTATAGCCTACCCTTTAGAGAGGAGCTGGCAGCCTGGCTCTGGATTTGATCCCTGTATTCCCATGCTGAAGTTTGCTAAGGCCATATTCTGATTTCCGTAGATGGTTAATGTTGCCTTTATTTGACTTTCTTATCATAAAGGAGGTACACTCTAGATCATTTGGGGGCTTGATACCATAATAAGTTCAACAGCAAAGTCACGTACCTGAAAAAGGCTCACAGACCTGTTTCTCACTTGGAACAACAGTGATCATACTTATATTCAACATACTTAAATTTAACATAAATTGAACTTATTGGGAAGTGTCATGTGTGAGCATAAAGAAATTGGGTATCTTTGTAAAGGTTTCTGTGGGTAGGAGTTCAAAACATTGCTGCTGTGTGGGAGGTAGTGGAGAATATTCCCCTGACATGGTTAGAGGGAACATGATTGACAGCTCGAACAGCTCCACCAACCATGCAGGAGACTGTACTGCATCTAGGCAGCTACAGGGTTAACTGATTATGCCCCAGATGTTAGTTCGGACACGAGTCCAAGGAACCAGCCCCAACAGAGGAAGCTTTCACACAACAGCTAAAAGAATTTCACTTGTTCATGAAATCATATACTATAATGAATAACGAAAGAGCAATGTCATACAGATAAGATGCGACAAGTCCATGTGATACCAAGATAAGATACGTGTGCAAATGGTGCATCTCTAGTAAATATAAGAATAAAAGCAGACACTTAAAGTCTAAAGTAAAAAACACTTCAGAAAATGTTAGTAGGAGATTAAGCTAGAGAGGTAGGAATTCTTGACTAATTTCCCCAAACTGAGAAGATTAATTTTGAAAAGTCTTTGTGCAAGCTGTAAAAAAGAGCTTCTTCATGTTCAAGGTTGGGAGAGTGCTAATTCTGTGTCCAACCCTTTTTCAAAATCTTCGTCACTGATAAGAAATTATCTTACTCTTTACAAGGCAATAAAGCATATGATCTCTCAGATTGCATCTTTAGATGATCTTTAGTACAAATCAGGTAACAAATGTGTACTACTTACCTGCAGTCAGCACTCAATCCTCTGTCTCACATCTCGAATATCTATGAGGCATCTGAGTCCTAAGCAGACCAACTGATGCAAAATCGACATAAGCTACAGGAATGAGCTCCATCTATAAGCTAAACTACTAGTTCTGTTCTTATCCTGGTCTATCTTGGATGGTTATCATATACAGTTTCCTCTACTGTTCATGATAAGTACTGCAATTATGCCTACTAGAAGAGTGGAGCTGAAATGATAAGTTTACACCATGCAGCTAGCAGGAAATCTGGGAAGAGACAGTGACAGTCTGCATTTTCTTCACAGATGCTGGCTATTTCATGTACTTCAACACCAGCTCTGGCACGGCAGGTGAGCTGGCAATCCTAGAGTCTCGAATCCTTTATCCAAAGAGAACTCAACAGTGCCTCCAGTTCTTCTACAAGATGACAGGAAGTCCTTCTGACAAGCTGATCATCTGGTTTAAAGAGGATGATGGCACTGGAAATGTTCGCAAGATAAGGAAAATTCAAACCTTTCAAGGTAATTCTGGAAATATGAGGAATATATGGAATATTGGGGAAAGAAAAGTTGACTTACTGAGTCCATGAATGCAGTGGATTTGCTCAGAAATCAAAGTATTCTCCTGAAGCTACCAGAATATCTTGCAACTCGTCTAAGGATTTTGGTATTACATAAGTGCATTTAGCAGTGAAACTGTGGGCTGTAATAATGTAATCCAGATGTTCCAGAGCAGAAGTCACAATGTTCCTAATAATGTTATGTTACATTCAGAGACTGCGAGGGACCCCAAACTCTGCTGGAGATCAGTTGACTAGATCTCCGTTGGCTGTTATATATGTGACAGTGAATTGTTCAGATGTAAATCCTGTGCTCATCTGCAGTCAGTAAGAATCCCAGCCTGATTTTAATATGGTTGGAAATATAAAAGCATAAGTAATTTTGGAAATGTGAACTGAATTCCCACTTTGGGTGATTTTGCTAAATAGGACAAATTCAGCCACTGTGGCACTATGCATTTATGCTGTCAAAACCCAAGACCTGTGATAACCTGCCTCAATCAAGCTGCAGCAGTCTGCAGGAAAGGATAAATCCCTGGAAAAGTGGCAGCAATAGTTAATTCCAACACATTGGGTCATTGACTCCCATCCATTTCTTGTGTCTTGGCCTTTAGCCTGTTGCCCTTTATACTAGAGCCTGTCATTCACTAATGCATGAAGAGTTCCTATTGCATTGTGTCCAAAGCATTTAGATGATAAAGCAATGTGAGATAATTATAATCACAATATCAACTTAAGATCTCTAGCCTTCAGGACTCTGTGGGAGGCCCAGTTGTCCAATATGCAGCTGGAATGGATAGGTAGGAATAAGCTGCTTCATAATATCACCAATCATGCTGATGTCAATGTTTTGCTTTCCTTTCCTTTTACCTAAGCGGATGATGACCATGACTGGAAAATTGCCCACGTAACCCTCAACGCTCAGAAGAAGTTCCGTTACCTCTTCCAAGGACTAAAGGGCAACCCCAGCTCTTCATCCGGTGGGATTGCTATCGATGATGTCACACTGACAGAGACCCCTTGTCCCACAGCTGTGTGGGTCATTCAGAATTTCAGCCAAATCCTCGAAAGTGGATCACGTATTCAAAGCCCCCGCTTTTATAGCCCTGAGGGTTATGGTTTCGGCATAACTTTGTATCCCAACTACGAAAGCAGTGGCTACTCTCGCATTGCCTTTCACTTGTGCAGTGGCGAGAATGACGGTGTTCTGGAGTGGCCAGCTCTGAACCGCCAAGCTGCACTAACAGTGCTGGACCAGCACCCTAACGTCTTGGAAAGGATGTCCTCAAGCAAAAGCTTCACCACAAGCAAAGACCAAGTTAGCTCAGGTAAGTGGTGTCTGCCTGGAGGAATGATAAAAATGAAAGCCAAAGAACCCGAGTCAGAGGGCTGAGTGTGGGACTCAGAGCTGTGCAACTTTGGCTGCATTTCCCAGTTTGGGTTGCGTGCCTTTGTATGACTTTCCTGTGTATGACTCAGAATTCCTGTCCGTGAGAGATCAGCTAATGTGAAAAGTGATACATAGAAGGCTGGTGTTACTATGAACAATCACTGGAATATCTGTGTTTGACTCTAAATACAGAGTTCTCCTAAGAGCTGGCAATTCCCATTCTCCCTTTGGTTTGCCCATTATGATAGGTGACACATCACCATAGGATGGTGCAATGCCAGCAGGGTGCTGCATTCCGTTACTAACTCAACAATAATTTAAGTTAAAACTGCATTTTGAAGGCTTGGTTAACTTGAACATATATGGTCTGAATGGACAGGGTTCACATTGTAGCTGTGTTTAAGAAAAAAATACCTGAAACCACCTGTGAGATCAGCCTGCAGCATTTGAAGCCTGTCTTGCTTGGCTGGGTGTAGACTGCAGATTATTAACTCTTTCACACAGGGACTACCTTTTAACTCCAGGTTTGTATAGCATGTAGCACCACAATTCCACATCCAGCCCTAGGATTTCCCGTGGATGTGTTCATTCAAAGAAATAAGAAAAACAGGACAATATTGAGTGTGGTGCAGAATAAAATACTGGAGATGAATCTCTCTTCACTTTTTCCAGTGGAAGTTTAGTACACACTTTTTGAGCAGGAGGTTTTAAACCTTAGGTATGAATATGTTTAACAGAACCATAGCAATGAACAAAATCTGCTAGACTCTAAGCCAAACGTACTGAAAAACTGATGAGGGAGTGTTCTTATGCAGGAGGGAGCTCTTGGCTGGTGACAACAAGGAGATAACTTGCATTTGCTTAGTCCTCAATGAAAGGGGAGTTGTGGAATTTAAATGTCCTCACATAGACTAAGAGTTCTCATGCAGACCGTGTCTAAGGCACGTGCTGGCACCTATAATTTGTCAGTCCTCTGTGATTTGTTTGGGCATTTCAGCTCTGAACTTGATTTTATAGCATAAATCCTGTTGAACACTGTAATGCACAAAAAGTCACGCCATAGTGCCAGCTGCAGAACTTTTTGGTTCTTACTCACCAGTCATACTCTCTTTGCAGATGGTACCTTAATATGGGAGAAACCATCAATTTCTGGAACATTTGATGACTCGTGCAATTGCTATAGAAGTATAAACTGGGGGTGGAGTAGCTTCATATCCCATAGCCAGCTGAAACGGAGAAGCTTCCTGAAAAATGATGACCTTATTATTTTTGCAGAATTTAATGGTAAAGACCCTCCTCCTGTTTCTCCTCACAAAAATAAATGGGTGATCTTTTCTATCTCTTTTCATACAGCCAAGTAATAATTACTACCTGTCTCTGAGTCATCTTCTCTTCTAATGGGGATCAACTTTTAAAAGCATTTCTGTGTCTTAGTTCTAGGTGGGTGATGTTGACTGAAGTGATTGTGAATTCAGAGGAATCGAAATGGCAATGATTTACTGAAGATTAACTTCTTAGACACCTCTAAGCACCCTAACCAGTAGCTATGTCCATTTCCATGCACTGAACATACTAAAAGGTCTTCCTTGTGGTGTTTATTTTCAAACAGAACAGCCATGCTTGGCATAATTTTTCAAAGTACAGAATACCACTGATTTGCCTAACTAGTTACCACAATTGCAGTATTATTTTCTATCTTACGCTTTAAATATGTAGAACTTGCTGTGGTACAGCCAGAGCTCTGTAAAGGGCAAATGGACAAGGAGTACCCTCTGGTCCACAAAGCACCCTGTGAGCCCCTGCTATGAAGAGTACCACATATTGCATCAGTCACTGTTATCTGAGGTCTTTCTCCTCTCTTTTCTTTTTTAAAAGATATAAGTCACCTCACTAACACTGAAGTCCCTGTTGTCCTTGGACAATCTGCCTTGACGGAAGGGCTCGTTCTTGAAAGGCAGAAGAGAGCAGCCCAGGATATGGAGCCCGTCCAAGACCAGCTGCCTTATCTGCAAGACCCGTGTGACCCAAACCCTTGCCAGAATGATGGAGTCTGTGTAAATGTGAAAGGAAGAGCAAGCTGCAGGTACCACAGACCACTTCCCTGCTTGCCTTGGATTTCTTTTGACCCAAATGATGCAGCGAATAACTATTCAGAGCTACAGACCTCAGAGGTCTGAGCCACCAGGTTTTCAAGGACCAGTAGGAACAGAACACTTCACCACAGTGACTGGTTTCTGCTAGCAGCCATAAGGGGAGGCAAAGAAACTCCATTCTATGGTGCTTCCAGAGGAGGTAAATAATCTCCAAGGAAGGTGGGGATGCTGTGATGTGAACCCCTCTAATGGGAACTGCCCATCTGGGATAGTGAGTGTGAGGACCTTGAGGTGGGCCTACAGGGCAGGAGAAAACTCATGATCCATGTGAATCTGTTCTTTATTTTCCCAGGTGCCCGTCAGGACAAGCCTTCTTCTTTACGGGTGAGAGGTGTCAGTCAATGCAGGTCCATGGGAACATCCTGGGAATGACAGTCGGTGGCATTGCTGGAACCATTGTCTTAACCATCGTCCTCATTTCCATCATGGCTAGAAGATAAAGAGCTGCAGCCTGGTATTTTTCCATAGCTCATAAGACATCAGTTTTCAGTGAAAAATTATGAATAGAACTTGTAGATGACCAGTCAGTGTATGGATAAAATGCTCTATCTGCATCTTGGCATCAATCTGTAGCACTTGCACTTAAAGAACATCACGTAAAACTGCTGTCTAATGAAAGTCCATACCTTGCCTCTCTTGTGTATTCTTTGAATGTTTTGTTTCTTCATAAAATAGCAAGTGGTAGTGCTGGGAGTCCACGCATTTACTCTCAGCTCTCAGCTTACTCTCAGTTCAAACTTACATTAAATGGCTGGTAGAACCTCTCAAAACACTGGAAAAAGTCACACAGAAGCACATATATTAAGATTCTAGAAATTACCTATAGAAATTATTCAAGAAATCTAAAGGGTACAAATCCTTAGTTATGTAAATCAGTACATCAATACTCATTTTCCATGGAGCTGTGCTGGTTTACAAAAGCTGAGTAGCTCTTACATAGGATTAATAGTAAACTACTGTTGTATATTTTTGGCCAATTCTCTATCAGGGAAATAATTTCACATTAGAGCTAGTTGTCTTTCTAGAAGGCCTGAACACATAAGGTTTTCAAATATTCAAGTGAAAATCTATTCTCTAGGTATAATCCAAGGGGTTTTTTAACTTCTATAAAACTTCCATGATTTCAGCAGGCTCTGGATGAAACTGGAGCAGAGCATCAGTTATCATAGGATAGGATCTGTAGTGGTTAGCATTAAATCCATATCTCTTTGGAAATCATCATCTCACAAGTCAAGGAAAGGGGTGGGAGTCTGTGAAGATGAAGACTGAGTCTGTGGTACTAAATTTTGCTGGATAAGGTGTTAACACCCTACAACTTATTGCAGATGGCAGGAAGCAACTGATCTGGTGTGTCCTAAGATTTCTGCTTCCAAGGGCTCTAAGCTTCCACACTTGAAACGTTGTTAGCCAGGCAAAAGCCTCAGTGAAGTTCTCGTGAGCTCACAGGTATTCATGGTTGGTAGAGCTTGTCTGAGCTGCCACCAAAGGAGGGATGGGCAGAACGGGACCATCCCAGACCCTGGTGAGCCCCAGACAGACCTTCATCACCTCTGCGGCTCTGCCCTCCCCATAGCACACCCAGTTTCCAGCCAGCTTCTCGTGATGTGAAGAAAAGAGTATTGGTGGGTAGAGGACACAAGCCTGTAAGGAATGAACCTCATTTCTTCTGCTAATGGTGTTAACGAATCCACCTGAGGTCCCAGGTGCTACAAGGTGACATGCAGTTGGACATACCTTACATACTGGGCACTTTGCACATGGGTGGGGCTGGGGGAGAGCAACTTTTAATTTTGCCTAACTTGACTTTTCCAAAATGCAGCTGTTTCCTGAACATGTTTCATGGGGCAGTGTAAGAAGCAAACATGCTGGCCAGACTGCTGAATCATGAAAACATCAGAGATCAGAACATAATTGGCTTTGCAGTCCAAAGAAAAGGTATCACAGCGTCACACCTGTAAAGCCCAGTTCTGGGGCACATTGATTTTCACTGGCCACTGTAGTGTGGATAGAATGGTCATGGGCTCTTTGCATTGTTCATATTGAAGGTTCGCAGAGTCTTCAAGGAATCAAGGTTGAAATCTGGGCTTGAGCACATGTAAGAGTTGTTCAGCAACTGTCACAATCCAAAGACTCTAAGCAGGGAATGTGAGAGCAGGCAGGTCTGTGCTTCAGAGACTTGTATGTCGCCATTTCCTCCTTTGCTATTTTTCTTGAGCTGAAATAAATCAGAGGAAGGTGCCAAGGCAGTGACTGCTCTTCAGGATTTGGGTTTTGCAGTTTATGGGAAGCCTATTCTAACTCAGTGGGAGTGGATAGTTCTGCAGCAGCTCAATATTGCACAAACTATTTCCAGAGTGGATTAGACCCAATGGCTGTTCAAAGACAAATTTTGCTTGGAAAAATGTGTGACGGTCTGATTTTCAAGTTTCCACTGGTCATACAGTTTAAAGAGATTCTGGATTTTCAAATATTTCTTAATGTCTGTGTTCTAGTTCTAGTAGTATAACTATATCTTCAAGCAAAAAGAAATTGCTTTCAATATAAGTAATAAATTTGATGCTGTTTATTGTCTTCATTCATCACCACCTGTCCATACCAAACCATCACACCTGCCTGTAACTGTAGGCAACAGTTTCCCATCCTGGTTCATCCCAAAGACCTGGTAACAGGTTCACTATTGGTAAACCTACGCCTGAATCCCCACTAACCAAATGAGGCTGTACCACCTGACAGCAGTATTTTATATTGTCCTCAAATCTAAATCTGCATGATTCCATCTATCATATTTTACATTAAATTTTGTAACACTTGTGTGCCCTGTAAATATTTTGCAGGGTCTCTCATAGACCTCTTCTTCAGACAGGAGTCCTGCCTTTAAAAAGTATACAGGCTTGGAAATAACCGATTCCACAAATACAGTGTTAGAGCAATAATTTATATAAAACCTTTCATCCTGCCTGGTACATGGGGGTTTATATTCACTGCAGAGTTGACTCCCTGAGACCTCCAAGTGTGACTCTCCTCTGAGAGGACACCCAAACATACACAAGAGTCTCCTTGCATACATAACATTACTGTGCATTAAATAAATGCAGTCCCCTCTGTGGCAGAGGGCAGCAATCATCTCTGTCTTACCACATTATATATCAAGGGAAGGACAATTATTGTTAAGGACATAAAGCTTCTTTTTCTTCAAAAAAGTGCCACATGGAGCTTTGAGTACATTCCATCTGAAAGAAGACCATGCAGGAATCATCACAGTCTTCATTTTGTCTATGTCAAAAGTGAAGATCTGAAATGGACCTTCTCAGTTGTGAATCTTCAGTTCCAGAGAGTCTTAAATAGAAAGTGGAGAGCACTATACCCTATGGCCTCTCCAGACTCTAATGTGAGGGCAGGAGAGGAGCTATAAGGTACTTGTGTGTCTACACAGGCCTTTGTAATCATTCAGAGAGCTGAAAGGGGAAATAGTAAAGCTACTGGACAACAGCTGTGTATAGCTCTGCAAGTCATGGCTCAGTACTGCATAGTGCTAAGCACCCTCCTAAAGGCTGAGAATTCTTCACTCCCAGTCTCTTTTCTGGCACTTGAAGACTTGCAAATCCTTCCAAGTTGGAAATATCTCGTCATCCGTCCTGGGTTTGGCAGCCCCTGGAACATTCCACCACTCAAAGCTTCCCTGCCTTACACGTTAACCAGAAATGATTATTCCAGAAGAATGCACCAAGGCACGATTTAGTCAAAGTGAAGCAGTCCACTTCTTGATGACTCACAGGTGCTTTCTGTGTGTGTCTTGGAAAGGGCAGAGGTCCTTTCGGAGTTATGTGATTAGCATTTGCAGTGCCTCAGTTAAGCAAAGAATAGGACTTGGAAGTGTTTTCAGACGAAGAGCTGGATGGCTCTGAAGAAGACACTCTGTATTTTCCTGCAAAACAAAGCATGGTGGTTAGACAGAAGGACAGATAGCCTGGGACAGGTTGGCACTGCAAAGTAAGGATGGTTAGACCTGTCCTGATGACCCAGGTGGCTTTGACTTGGTCTGCAGCCCTGATACTAGATGGATTATGGCAATATCAGCAACCACAGAAGTCAATGTGTTTGGTGACACAGCCAGGATATGTCATCTTGAACTGATGATCATGCTATAGGGTAGTAATTTACTCACACAAATGGAGGGACTTACTGGTCTTCCTTGAGCATGGGGATGCATCTAGAACACGTGCTCTTGAGATGAATCCCAGCTCCCTCCCTCTTGTGACCATGAGGCTCTAGAATAAGACTCAGGTGCACAGAGCCCAAGAGCGGAGTGTGAAAGAGAATGTTAATAATATGGGAGTTTCAGGTGGCAGCAGCATGGAGACAAGTCTCATTCTTGTGGTGGGAGGCTTCTCTGTCTGCCTAGTGTACTCATGTAAACTTCCTGCAGCACAGTCAGAGACCAACTTCTTGTTCCATTATCTGTGACTCTTAAAAAGCAGTTGCTTGCCTACGTTAAACTCCCTCATATCCCACTTTGACCAAATGTCACCATCTTCTTTGAGCAGTGGTTGGATGCAAAGATTACACATCTAGGAATGAAATTACTCTGTTATCTGCAATGCTTCTTGCAAAATAAAGTCATAACGGAAATGGTGATGTCCACAAAGTGACTGCCAGAGAACCTTCGGAAAGATACAAGGTGGTGAAGAGTACACGAGCAGTAAATGAACTGAGGAGCACTGTGTCATGATATAACTAATCTCAAAACAAAGCTCAGTTAGTGGGTTTTAGAACTGGTGAAACATGCCACCATCCAATACTTGTGTTAGTGTTAGGCAATTATGCTTCTAGCACTAAGTTACGATCATAAGCTTTTATGCTAGTGAGATTCCAATGACTTATTACAGTTCCTTTGTGCTAGAAGATGAAATACCATCTATGGGTGGATGGATAGACAAACAGTTTGACAGACATCAGGACAGACAGACCCGGGGAGTGAGAACACAGGCAAAACCTTGTTTGTGCTTCAGTAGGAGGGATTTATTGTCATACCTGTTTTCCCACATAAGTTGTTAAAGGTTCTTGAAAATGGATAGCTCATAGCAAGCATTGGCGTCACCAGGATCAGGGAGGTTGACTGTAAGAGAGAAAATTGCTTTTTGTCAAAAACCTAGAACTTTCTTTGTATTCACATTGAGAGAAAAAAAAAGGTTAAAATAAATTTTTGATCAGTAGTACAAGCAGGCAATCCACAGAGGCAGAAGTTAGATGTTTGTGAGGCATCAAGTTCACACATTTGCATGTTTATGATGACGATGAAGAAGATCGACTTTAAAAGAAACTACAGGACACAAACAACCTGTCTCTAATGGTTGGCCAGGGAGGATGGCTTAGGGACCAGAGTCTGTCATATCAGACAGTACGGAGTTCTGGCCCCTTATCTGAGGGAGTATATCTATTAAGATACCCAGAAAAGCTGAGATTTATATGCTTGGGAATGGTCGTTGAAGGCCAATAGCCTAAGATAATCAGACGCAAATTTCACTTGACACACTAGAGGGCATTGGAACACAGCTCTCCACAGTCCAGATGGGAAGGAAGAAACTTTTTGCTGCTAAAATGAACTTTCTTTTTTTGGTTCTGGAGTAGTTTGAGAAATGAGTGGGATTCCTTGAAAAGACGTGTTAAAAAGAAGTATGGAAAACATATTTTTTCTGTTTAGTCCCTCTCCGTTCCTTAGGTTGTACCGTGGTGAGGGAAATTAGGCAGTTTTGTGCGTTGTCACCAATATCATAAGGTGGTAGAGGAAGAAGGTAAATGAATCACATCTAAAAAGTTTGATCAAAGACTTTGAACTTGCTTTATTTATTGACAGAAGTGCCAAGGAAATATGCCAGTCCCCACTGCCTGAGAGAGCTTCCACAGTGTCAACTAGACTTGGAAGTGTCTGGCCCAGGAGATTTTGTCTGAAAAGGCATTCAGAATTGGGATCCAAGACTTAACAACTTGTTCTCTCTACTTTATTTGCTGGATGTGTCAGTACAAAAGTGAATGAAGAAACTGACATGCTTAATGATATCAGTTATTCCTGCCTTCCTTCTAGTTTCCTGGGAAAAATTAATGTTTCTCACAGTCAGAATAGCACCACATCCAGCAGATGTCATTTTCAAGCCAGAAAGAAGGAATGGCACTTTAAAAATGCATTAGGAAGTGTTCCCAGACCTGAATTCCCAGGAATAATCCTCTGACAGAAAATGCTGGAATACCTGGGAGTACCAGTTAAAAAAATCCAGGTAGATGGATTCTGGACATCCTAAATGAAGAAACATGAGGCAGAAAATGCATCTTCCCTGTCTTGTCCTGACACAAGATCTGGATGTTGTAGGTGGTTGGAACACTTAAGAGTGCTGCTCTGCCTGGCTGATCACAGGCTGCCTTACCCCCAGCCTTCAGCACATTGCTGGAGGGGACATGCAGAGAGGTCTCTACTGCGTCCAATACTGGTTTAACATCTTCATTAATGATACAGAAGTGCACCCTCACCAAATCTGCAGGTGACACAAAACTGGAAGGAGTGGCTGATAGATCAGATGAGTCTGCTGTCATTCAGAGGGACCTCAACAAGCCAGAGAAATGGGATGACAGGAATCTTATGAAGTTCTCTAAAGGGAAATATGAAATCCTCCTGTCCCTGGGGAGGGACAACCCCATGCACCAGGACATGCTGGGGACTGTCTGACGGGGAAAAAGTAAAGACAGAGCCAGACTTTTATTGTTTGTTCCCAGTAGAAGGACAAGAGGCATTGGGAACAAATAGAAATACAGGAAATCCCACTTAAAAAGAAACTTTTTCACCAGGAGGGTGGTCAAACACAGGAAAAGGCTGTACAGAGAGATTGTGGAGTCTCCATCCTTGGAGCTACTCAAAGCCCAACTGGACACAGCTCTGAGCTCTAGCTGACCATGCTCTGAGTGAGAGGGTGGTACTAGCTGATCTCTGGAGGTACTTTCCAAGTTTAGCAATTCTGTGGTTCTTGTGGAAGATGCAGTGATTTGAGCCAGTGCTGCTCCTCTGAGCTGACAGTTCATCCTTAATGGACTCCCTAATTCCTTTGAGGCTATGTGCCCATCTGTCTTAATTATGCTGGTTTTTAAGTCTGCTTCCCAGTTCTTTAGCAATACCTGTAGAGGCTCTTCTGAATAAACCCTGTTCAGATACCAATATAATTAAGCTCTGTTGTCATGTAAGAACAATTCATCATCATTTTCTTTTTCCACCCCAAGTGCAAGGGGTTGGATTCTGATGCCTTCAATCCCTTCTCCACCCTGGATGGGCTTCTTTGATACAGGGTTATAAATGCAGAAGTGTAAGCTGAAACAAGCATTCCAGTGTTAGAGTATACAGAGTTCTCCATCCTCTTGCAGCCAGCCCAGATAGAGGTATTCCTGTTGGCTGAAACTTGTCTATATTCTGTGTCTGGGAATGTGGCCCCTCTTGTGCAGAAGTAGAGATGAACACACCTTTGGCATCAGAAGGAAGAAGATAACAAACCACTCTGTAGCCATGACATTACTTCAGCCAGCAGAGTTCTTTGTGAGGTGAATATCAGTCTGTAGCCTCAGCTCTTGGCCCTCTCCTAGGGCTGTAAGACATGTCCTGGGTCACTGGGGCTATGGCCTCTCCGTGGGCAGCCTCCTATATTTGCTCTAGAGGTTTGTCAAGCCTCATTGTAAAAGCATTTAATTCTGTGGTTTTACTCCTTTGTACTCCTGGTACTTGTTCTGCTCTGCATCTTTCCAAGTGGGCTATATATTTTTTCAACCTGTTTAAGCTCAGTTGTCCCCATGCCAGCATTTGCCTGTTGCTCAAATAGCTCTGCCTCCCTTTAGGCATTGTGGTTTCCTATGGTGCCATGAGATCCGTGGAGGTGAAGGATGCATGGAGAGCAGAACCAGGAGCTGCTAAAGATTAGAAGGTGTGAAGGCAGCAGATACACAGCTGTCTAGCCCCATGGCTGCCCAGTAGCTGATAGCAGCTGAGCCCTGTTTTACCCTTTTCAAACAACCACTGAGCATTTTTTTTATTAGAGGCTTGATCTCTAGAGCACAAATTGAAATGGAATAAATTTAATTTCATCATAAGAAAAAAGGGTTTTTTTTATGCTCAGAGTGGTAAAACACCACAGCTTTTTGTTCAAAGAATTAGTGGATACTCTCCAGCTTTAGAGATACTGAAAACTTGGTGGGACAATTTTCTAGGCAACCTGCTTTAATTTATCTTGCTTTGAGCAGTGGGTTTGGATTAGATGATCTCGAGAGGTTCTTTCCAGCCTCAACTGTTCCATGATTCTGTGACATCTTTTAACACTGCCTGTGTTTCTGTCCTAATTGTATTCCTTAGCAGTTATTTTCCTGAGGCACTGTGCAAATTTTATTTTTTTTATTTTAAAGATGGTAGCAGAGCTGGTTTCCCCCTTTAATGTGAGTGCCTGTCCTGAGCATTTTGAGATGCGCATTCAAGCTGTGCCTCAGTGCAGGGAGGAGTGCAAGAGCCACTGAGCCAGAGAAAGTCTCTGTGGATGGAAGAGAAACCTTCCAGGATCTTCCTTAAGGATCCAGTCCCTTTTTGCAACATTATTTCTTTTTTTTTTCTTTTTTTTTAGGCACTGAATATTTTGAGTTAAATGCGGGAATTTGCTGGGTATGGCACCCAAGTCTCTCCTCTTCTAAGGGTGTGTCCAGGCCACTTGGTTTGAGAAACACATTGATTTATGTTTTATCTTTGCTCATTAAAATCTGAGTCTTTGCAAAGCAAGGACATTATTTTGACAAAAGACTCATACTTGCTCCCATTTTCTGTTCCCAGCATAAAGCGGAGGCTAACCTGTCTCCTTGTCTCATGAGTTCAAGTTACAATATCTCCATCCTTTCCTGCTCATAGCTGAAGGGCATCTTCCCCAAGAAGTTCCCTTTGCATTTCTCTTCCATTGTGAGTAAATAATAGTGCCACTGAAATTTTCTGGTTTATACCTTAGCTTCAGTTACATTTTGTTGTTTATTTCTTGTGAAATTTAGAGCAAATGTCCACCAACCTCCTTCTCATTTTTTAACAATTACAGGTGAAATAATGACCTTTGAAAAAAGAGTGTATGTTCATATTTATGTTGTTACCGTCTTCTATTTCTCTGACTAGTTCTAATAAATAATTCAGAATGTAAAGTGCATTTGACTTAAAAGACACTTGGAGAATGTTAGACTGTTCAGCAGTAACTGAAATACATTCTTAGGTCAAGGTTCTGACCTTTGTTTGCTGAGAACTCCATTTGGACAGTGAGTTCCTCTTCAGTAGGGCTTCTTGTATCTATTTGTTTAAAAAAAAAAAATCAGTAAGTACAGCAATTATCTTCAAATTCCAACAGTATTTTCACATAATATAAAAAATAGTTGGAATACTTACCCTTTTGTCCCAGAGAGTCCCAAACACCAAAATGAATAATCCCTAGGAGACAGATAAATACATGCAGTTTGATGACATCAACCTTTTAATTGCTGTACCTCATAATTATCTCAAATATTGCCCATGTTGACTGTTTAAGCCCTGAACTCTTTGACAGACAGCATTTTTCTAACTGTGTCTCACGTAGTGGACTGTTGAGGAGTTCCCCAGGCCTGGTCTATTGGAACTGTGTGTATATCAGGTCTACCAAGGTGGCACAGAGAGTTTGCTAGCACTGAACATATTTGGAAGAAGGGACTTTTGTGTATGGAAGACACACCCTGCCTGTGCTCCCCAGAGAAGCTAGCAGGTTCACAATGCAAAAGGCAAGTTTGGTCTGAAGCATAGAATTTTGATGCCACTCTTAAGAGTCACACTAGACATAGCTATTGTGTCCTTAAGAAATCCTCTTGTATTGGGATCCTACTGGCCACCTAAATATGTTGTTGTACAAATCATACTGACTACAGACTCTCAATCATGTGTATTTGGTCAATTCCTCTCTTTATTATTAGTACTACTCAGCTGTTCTTGGTGACTTTCATGTTGTTTATATTCTCTCATTACTTGAACCCCCAAGAGCATAATATTATGCCTCCAGATGCACTGTAAATTAGACCAGGCATGCTGAAGTTTGACCACTTGAACATGATAGGGCTATTCTCCTGATCTTCAGGAATGAAGTTCTTCCCAAAGCTATTGGCAAAGCTGGAAGTTATCTTTATATCAACTTTATCTAGAAGGCACATCTGTTGAAGCAGCTGAAAATGCAAAATACTGCTGAATTCCTGGAATGTGTTTCCCAAAGAGCCCTTTGGGAATAAGGATGTGTAAGGCAAACTTGAGCTCTCCTAAGCTGTTTTTATTCCCCTCCAAGCACAGCACGGCAAGAATGTCCCTACGTGTTAAATGGTCATGAAGGAAACAACATGCATATGTGTAACTCACCTGCAAAGCATTGAGCAGAGCAAAGAGGATGTGGAAAACTCTATGACTGTTTTTGATGACGGTGGCAAAGCCAAATCCCCACGTGAGACCTAACAGTGGTGTCAAGATGGCTACACTTTTGCCAATTTGAAACAAAGAGTTCCTCTCCTGCCTGTTTGACCTATCCCCAATAGTTGGCCTCAGTATTTTTATTATAACGACTCCGGTGATGAACAAATTCATGGCCACAATGATCAGGGCAGGTATGACGAAGGCCAAGAGAGCTTTGCTCTCCTTCCAGTTGAGCCAGCAGACATCCTTTCTGGTGTAATTGTTCCTTGGCAGTGTGACAGCGATGGTGATGACGGCAATGACAAAGGGACACCCATATCCCAGACAGAAAGCCACAGCTTTCTGAGCGGTCTTGCTTGTGTCATGTAAGATGAAAACCAGTCTGTAGAAAAGAATGAGGCCCAGGCTGAGCATCCAGAAAAAGACACACAGGTAGAACAAATGGATGAAGAAGGTGGCCACTAAACAGATATCTCTGCTCATCCGTTGGTTTTGGTCATTGATGGAGGCAGTGACAATGAACCAAACGTCAGCAATCAGGAGTGATATAGATATGTTGAGTATACAGACATGACGCATATAGGAGGTTGTGTTGTTTGTCACATATTTCCAGACTAAGGATTCAATTATAATGCAGGCCACCAAGCTCAGGATTGAAATGGCCAGGCCAATGTAGGTAATATAATCTTCCAAGATTACCTGGGAGGATTTATCAGGTGACATCAGAATGGAGAATGACGTCAAGTGATTGCAAGAGCAAATGACATAATCTCCTACCTCTGTGGGTGTGCAACCACGAGTATCCCAGTCCCCGCTATATTTGTTGCGTGTGAAGTTCCAAAAGACACACTGGGGCATCTTTAGAGACAAGTTTTCCTTTGCAAAGGTCATATTAATACCGAACTTCTGGCTTCTGTTGCTGCTCACAGTTGTTGTTACCAGTAAGCCGTTCACATATTCGTGCTCATTCCGGGGCAAAATACGTCCAAGTGTTGAGTACATCACACTGACAATGGTCGAATTTGGGGTTAGAGTCTGAATTTCAGTTTCATCAATGAGCACATTAGCTGTGAGTTTTTCTTGACTGATGAAGGTTTTATTATAATCTGCGATGGAATTTTCTTTGACAACTATACCTTGTAGCTGAAGGGTTTTTACAGAGACAGGAGGAATGGTGTTATTAACTGGTTGGAGGCGCAGGGAAAAATTTTCCACTGAATGTAGTAACAAAGAACTTTTGTGTGTCCCCTCTTTGTTCAGGTCTTCCCAAGCTTCCATTGTGGAATCATCAACAATAAGGTCCACGGTGGAGAGGAAATTCTGGAACAATGACAGAATAATGCTGTTACTGAAATGCCATACAAATCATTGTTGTTTCTGGTGGTACTTTCTGAGGTCCTAGAATTGCCTTTTGAAAAAGCCCAGCATTTTCTTATTTTGCTCAATCCATGTGAAACCTTCAGTTATTGAACCCCTGCGTGATCTATTTTCAAGTTAAGGTTTCCAAAAGTGGAGCTGCATTGCTTTTTTTCTACATATTACTTAGTATTTTTTCTTCGCCAGCCTTCTTTCCCCTCTTTCTCAGCCTTTGTGCTATCTTTGATTTCTCTTGCTCTCTCATGTAGGATTCTCCAGCTACAAAATATCAAGTCTCTTTGCACTTTTCTGCTCAGAAGAGCAGTACTTTTCCTTTGTACCTCACAATCAAGGTTTCCAACTATTTCTAAGATATGTTTTGCCATTCATTTGTTGTAGCATCTAATTAATTTTTCTTGCTTGATCCCTATCCTTATTTCAACCCTTTTTTCTATTTCTGCTCCTACTTATAGAATCATAGAATCACAGAACGGTGTTGAGATTTAAAGATCATCCAGTCCGACCCCCCTGCAATGGTCAGTGAGAATCACCTCCGTTGACCTCCTGACCACCCTGCTTTTGATGCAGCCCAGGATATGGTTGGCTTTCTGGGCTGCAAGTGCACATTGCTGTCTCATGTCCAATTTTTCATCCATCATTCCTTGTCCTTTCCTTTAGAATTCTAGAGACAGTAATAGGTCCCTAGAAGATTTCTAGTTTCTAAGCATACAGCAGTCTCTCTTTCGTGCTTAGGCTCATCTTCATAATTTTGACTTTTCATAAATTCTTTTGTACCTTTGCTGTAATTTCATCTTTGCTGTCCTTTCATTTCATTCCCTTAATACTTTCCTGTATTTTCACATATACTGCGAAAATTCTTCAGGTAGAATGTCATCCCCTGTGACAAAAGGGGCCAAAGTGCTTGTTAAGTATAGGCAAGGCATAAAATAAAACCTTACTTGAACAGTCTGCTCCTCTGCATCTGCTGGGATAGAGGAGACCATAGCCAGGATGGTAACGATTGCACCTAGGTTTGCAGGAGAACGGTTTATTGTATTTTGCTCCTTCTCTGTCTTTTCCTTAAGCTCTGCAAGGTAGGTAGGTAGGTTTGCTTTTGCCTCAGGACTGTTGACCAAGGACTGGAACAGAAGATAACAATATGTCACATGTGTGCCATTTGCCTGGAGCTTGACCCTCCTTCATAATGGCCACCCCCACACCAGGAAAGGGAGTGGTCTCTTGTCTGTGCTAACTCACAGACTGCTCCTGGAAGTTCTGGGGGAGAAAATAGTTGGCATGAGTCTAAGCCATATGAGTGAGCCATCCAGCAATTTAAGAAAATACATAATTGAGTAGCCATACTTCTGTGTGGGACCTTGCTGTGCCTGATTTACTAAAATAAACATAGCAAGTGTTTGATGAAAGAAAGAGAATTGTTCTCATCTAACCCCACTGGGAGAAGGGTGACTCTGGATGGGTTGTTGAAGCGAAGAGTGCTATGATAGGATGCCAAGGCTGAAAACCGAGGCCCAGCAGCTCTCTGGGAAGTGTAGTGGCTGATGGGACACGCTAAACAGGGCCTGGGGCTGAGGTTGGGCAGTGGCCCAGAGTTGTCCCCACTGCCTCATGGTTAGTGTACTCTGTAGCATGCTTTGGGCTTGTGCCAGCTCATGTTCACCAAGGCAGTGCCTGAGCACGGTTCAGGGAACATCCCAAGCCACCAACTGCTCCCGCTGGATGCTATGAATAAGGTCATCGTGTCTGGGGAAGAGAGCGTTCGTGTGTAGGGATGTTAGCCATGCAGTGCCACTTGCCCTCTGGGCCAGAGAAGGGGACCTAGCCTCTTTCACTGACTTGTGTAGATATAGCCAATCATTCTTTATATATTTTAAAATATAGTTTTAATTAAACATTTGATTTTTAAAAAATGCTTCATATATTTTAGATTATGTTAAGCAAGAAAACAACCAACAAAAATTGTTGCTCTCTCCTAACCACCCCTCCCACCCCCCCAAACTCTAGAAAACTCATAAATGTTACCTCGGCACTGGTCAGCAGGTTGCTTATTGGTACGGCCAGGCAGTCATTCCTTGCAACATTCCATGATTTGTTGGAGCATGTGTAAATTACATTGCCTCGGGTAAGGCCACCTGGATTATTTAACTCATGGCATGGCTTTATTAATGTGGCCCCTTCTACTCCAATGCCAAAGCTAGCTGAGCAGGAAACTTCCTTATCTGTTTTGAAAAAAAAGAAATAGAGATACAAAACTAAGAAGCAGGGAGATGAATAATTTACTCCCATCAAACTTGTGACATCCTGAAGTTCAGAGGTCTTTAGGATTTCAGTTAGGATTTCAGCTTTCCCTCTTCATTAATTATGACTTTTCAGGGTGTATAAGTCTTGCATTCCTAATTTTTTTGAAACATGAAATTAAGCAGGAAATTGAATAAAGCCCCTTGTTTTTGAGTACTGAATCAAATCAACAAACCAATACCCGAAGTTTTAGGATTTGTCTGTTAGATTACAGGGTTTGACAGGGGTGGAGTGGGATTATTGGCCATTATGTGAACAGTGCTTCACACAAAGTTTATTCTGCTAAGGGGCTCAGTGCTGCTGTAGCACTAATAGGACATTCATTAACACCTTGATAGTGAGGCCTCAACAACTTTTTGATGAAGTGAGTCTTACAATTGCTTTTGGTTGGGTTAGTTGTATCAGTAAGTATCTGCTTCTTAGAGTGAATAAAGTGTCTGGAGATTTATTGCCTAAGAGAGTGAAATCTGTCCAGATACAGTGATTCAACAGTAGGCACAAATACTATGGAAAAAACAAAATTTCTACGTTATGGGGGTGTCCAACCTTTCTTTCCAGTTTATAATAAGAAGCTGAAATACCCAAGCTCTGGTCAAAACTAAACATCACAACTGGTTTAGCAATGTTGAATTCTAATTCCCCAGCAATTCCTGCAGAGCTGACTGGAAGCCGGCTCTGCCCAGGTCTCTGCAACACCTCACAGAGTTTGCCATTCTTGTGTTTAAAGTGGATGTGCTCTCCCACAGCCCGACCTGCTGAGCTAAATGACTTCTTCCCGAGGCACCGCAATCTTTTATCCTTGCTAAATTGTTGGTGAAAGCCGGGAGCCGCATGACCACACATCAGCACAGGGGGTGACGCTTGGTGGTGCATGCTGCACCAGAAGGAAGCAGGGACAGAAGATGACTGAAATATAACTGATCGTGAACATACTGGGGGCACTGTCAAGCACAGTGAAGACAAAACATCTTGTCTATTTATTTTTTTAAATTTCAGTAAAATTGATATTTTCCTATGTATTTCAAAATTTCCTATCAAAAAAGGAGACAAAAATTCTTGGTTAACAAACCCTGCTTCTGTTAGGTGTCACCAATGATAAATTTTTGGCATCTTCGTAAAGATATGGGGATTTTCTATTTAACAGCTTTAAATAGTAACTGTTTTCTTACCGGGTATCAGGTGCAGTCTCATACTTTCACTGTGGACTTCCTGTCCAATGCGGTTAATAAACTTGCAGTATGCTGTGAGGTTTTTCTCTTTGCTGCATTCTGGTTCTGTGTAATTGTACGTGTAGCAAAACAAATTTCCTTTTTTCTTTTTCCCTATGTGGAAGGGTTAAGACTAAGGTTAACACAGATTTAAGGTCAATCAGCTAGCAGACAGCAGAAAGCTTCTGCAAAACTTTCTTTTCTGTGGGTCCTAGAGAAAAAAAAAAAAAAACCTTCCTTTGTGGAAAAACTTTCTTTCTGTATGCTGATGTCTGTCTCTCACTCCTCTCTCAATAAGTCATCTGGCAGCTGCTGCATGATCAGTACCTTTTCAATTGCTGGCGTATGAGCAAATCCTGCCCAAACCTTCTTCTACTGTCCAGGAACCAACATCTGCTTTAGAAACCATTTTGGAGAATACTCTTCTAGGGATTTCATTTAGGCTAGGATACTTTTTTGCTATTCTTATATGGTTCTTTTGAACTTGGGGTCTGTACCATGCTCCCATTGCCTTTCAGTATGGCTGTGCCCGAGTGTCCCTGGCTGCAATCTCTTCCAAGGTGATCTCGGCATTTTTCTTAGCAACCGACAGACCCCTCAGTCTCCACCTGCTTTGCACGTCAGCCTGTTGTTTTCACACTCCTGCATGTTTTCTGAGTTAGTGTAGGTGGGTCTTCTTTGCTTTTTTTTTTCAAATTAAATGTTTTGTTACCCACTTGAAAACTTCTAGTATACAAAAACATGTCAGGGAAGCTGCAGAACTGCCCTAAATTTGAAGACATAGAAGCTTAGGCTTCTGTGCTGTTAAAGATATGTTACCTGTACCCTTGAAGAAAATAGAATAGTTCTTTGAGTTGCATTCTTAATGTGTTACTCTACATTTTTCATTAGTTATTATAATATTATACATATTATTATAATTATATTTCTTCTTAAGTAACTTTTCCTCAATACTCCGTTCAAAAAAGGGGCAGAGTGGAAGATAAATGCAGATAAAAGGAGTTTAGTAATTTCTAATCTGAACAATGATGAGGATGCTGACTCCTCACTGCCTGGCAAGGCAAACCAAACCTATTACCTATGTATCACTACAGCAGTGACTTCAATTGCTCTTCTATTAATCTCAGCCATGCTCCCCAGGCATACCAACCACCCTAAAAAAAGTCCATTACCCTTATTTTTACATTGTTGGAAGTACCTGTGGATTGTCACAGTAGCAGTAAGTATGAATTGGTTACATGGACCTAACTGAAAAAAAAAAAAAAACCAACAGACCAGGGACTGGGTGCAGCTAGTGAGTCTGCAAAGCTGTTTCTTACCAACATGAAATTCATTTTGTTGAACCACGAATCTAACAGCATAGTCTTCCATGGTGTTAGCACTTATGCAGCACTCGAGGGCTTGTCGCACTTTGCACTGTACAGATGCTGCAATGGGGTCTATCAGGATGTTCCGTTTCAGAGGCAAGGAAATAACCTCAACTGTCACGTTGGCAGAACTCTCCAAGTGCTTCTGGGAGAATGTGCAGATGTAGGTGCCTGGAAGAAGTGACACAAAACCCACGTTTCAGTCAACAGAAGCACTCCTCATCTTTTGCACGGCCGTGAGCCCTAATGCTGAACAAGTACAGTGTTGTTGGCATTATCATGTCTTACTGTCCTCCAGCAGTTATAGTTTTAACTCTTTAAAAAAAAAAAAATACTATTGCCAGGCTTCACAGTGATTTGCAGGGTTAAGGATGCTGCAGATGATCTGGTACAGGGATTTCATTGCCTTTGTAGCCGATACAAACCATGTTCACTCACCGCTCCAGTCCTGTGTGGCAGTCCTCACTGTGAGCACAGATGTCGCTGGAAATTTGCTATTTTTGATGCACAGACCACAGTCTACTGTTTTTGTGTTATTTCCAGACTGGATTTTCCAACTGATACTGTCATAATTGCTCACATCACTTTCACATGTTAGATTGAATGCATATCCCTCAGAAATTGATGAGTTTATGCTCGAAGATATTGTTACCCGGGCTGAGACAACACAAGATAAGTGTCATATTATTGAGAGTCACTTGTTATAATCTTTTTGCTTGCAAATGACATGTGCCACAGAGGCCACTGATGGTCTGTTACATGTTACCTGGCTCTTACCTGTCCGGAGGTACGTCACTGTGATGTCTCTACTGCACCTGGCCCCGTGTCCAGTCTGCAGCTCACAGGTATATGTCACCACTGTACCTGACTTCTCAGGGGGACACAGCGATTCATTGATGTTGAGCTTGTATTCAGTGCAGTTTTCACTGGAGCTGGAGACTCCTGGAGAGAAATAAACATTCTTTGAAGGGCTATGGATGTCCAAAAATACCTGGGCTCTGAAAATCACCAGCAATCACTCTAGCTAAGGAAAACCTTGTGGGTTTGTATGTAGCCTTTGACCACATGGCGCTTTTAACTCATCATTGCTGAAATTTATTCACCTTTTACTCTGGCAATGGTCACAGTGACCTTCCAAAGGCCTGAAGATGGTTCTCAGCACAGTGCTGGGCACCTGTCGCCAAAACCAGTCTAACTGAGAGCAACAACATTGCTTGGCTACCTTGGGATAAACCAAAATGAAGAACACTGGCACAGATTGCCCAGGGAGGTGGTAGATGCCCTGTCCCTGAAAACATCCAAGGTCAGGTTGGATGGGGCTCTGGGCAACCTGATCTAGTGGAAGATGTCCCTGCTCACTGCAGGGGGTTGGACTAGATGACCTCCATGGTCCTTCCAACTCAAACTGTTCTGTGATTCTATGAATATTCCGATTTAGCCTGACCTCATTATCTGCAATATTTAGGATGAGCAAGACAAGTAAAACAGGAGTAAATACTGCAGATTTTAATGTCATCTTATTTTGAAATAAACATTTGGAGGTACTTGACTGTCATTCAACTTTCAGTCTGAAGAGTGCTTCTTTAGCTACGGGGAGAAATCCCCGCTAAAGCTGGCCCTTGCTGCAGCTGAAAGTGCATCTGGCATGAGAGCAGAGTTCCTGGGGGAACGCCTGCCCACAGGGAATCAGAGGAAAAGCAGCTCACAACAGCAGGCCAGGATCCCTCCTCTCTGCAAGCACTGCTGAACACCAACACCTGTCCTCTGTGGAAATGGCTGCGCACATGAGCTTTGAAGGTTTTCTCTTGTTTTGCTGTCCTGCTTTCTGCTAAATTTAATTTATGACAAATGGTTAACAGTAAATGGTTAATCCAAACCCATAAAATATTAAGAGAGCAATAGGCTGTTAATGACTGTGGTTCACAGACATTTGTGAGAGTTTCTACTGATGTTATTTTGTAACTCTTTGTCATACATTTATTTGGTGCTTTATTACCTCCTTAAATTCATGTTATAAGCGAAGCCTTGTGGAATGCCACTGGCTCAACTGGCACGTGATGTATCACAGCTACAGGTGGAGAGGGAAATTGTGCAGCCAGTGTTTAGCTATGCTGCAGCTGTTTCAAAGTGTACCACCTGCCTCTCTTGGTTGCCAAATCTCAGTATGCGGTACACAGAACCTTATAGCCCAAGGGTGATTCTGGAGACAGTAGTAGAGACTGATGCACTCATCCTTGCTCTCAAAACTAGAGAATGAAGAAATAAGCTTTTTGGAAAAAGTCAGTATGATGCTGATCCAGGCAGCAGGATGGCACAGTTTTAAGCAGCAATGCCTGTACAGTGCATGGAGATGCCCAGAATCCCACTGGCACCTGCACAACACGTATGGAATCTGTGCCACGCTGGCCAGCCATCACCCTTCCCACAAACACCCCCCTTTGCAGCAGACCCTGTGTTCATCCTAGGACTTGGCCTTTGAGGTAGTCGATTAGGAGGAGATCTTTGAAAGACGAACAAACCCAGCAAGTGAAAGACAATCTTTTGTTCATCTTACCTGTAATATTGATTGCTCCGTTGACTTTCCAGTCACCAGTAAGTGATGGTGAGGGTCTGTTAATACAACAGGACAGCAGAGGACTGTTTATCTGTGTTTCAGGACTGTTACACGTAACATCAATGTTGTTGAAGTTTGGAGTGATGTATAGCGGAGAGACTGCGACTGATTTCGTGGCCTTGTATATCACTGTGTGAAACTGATTGCTGTTTGTGAAAGCACACCTATAGGAACCTGTAAAGCATAGGCAACACCTTAGCACTGAGAACATGTTTTACTCGTTTTCCCTCTACATTTGGAGTTAGGAGCTGGGAGCTACTTCCACACCTAGCTTTCACATCTCCCTGGTCTGCGATGGCTCTGCTACTGGATAATGAAAACGTGCCCTCAGGTCACCTGCAGTACTCTTTGCAGACTCCTGGTGCCAAATGTATCCAGACTAGGCAACTTCAGTGTTGATGAGTGCCTGAGAAGAGACCAGCGCTCTGGGACTGAAATACTTAAAATCTCACTGAGGTGGTCTTTTGGGCGCATGTATATTGCCCATAGTCCACGTGGCAGCAATGTGTCATGGGAGGAATGTAGATTGACTGTGCAAAAGGCTCCTACACAGAACGGGTGAGAAATAGGTGCCCAGGATGGACGTGTGTATTTTTCATATTTACTCTAGGAAAATGCAGTCACTGCATTCTTCTTTGCTTTTTATAGAACTAGCCCCACTAGAGATTTTCATCTGGTGCTTTAACAATAAAAAATCATACCAGAATCCTTCATCGTAATGTTGAAAATTTTAAGAATCGACCTTGAGTTCCTCCTTGTGACTTCTGTCTCTATCGAAAACCAGTAGCTGGTTGAGATGATCTGATTGAAGTAATACCAGGTCACATTCTCAGATGTTGAATTTATCTCACAAATCAGTACTACTGTATCCCCTTCAAAAATGTCCACTGGTCTCATGGTGAATTTTGTCTGATCTGGGAAGACAAAGAGCAACATTCTGCATTACTGTCATTTCAGTTCACGTCATAGAATCATTGAATCATAGAATGGTTTAGGTTGGAAGGGGCCATTAAACATCACCTAGTCCAACCCCCCTGCAGTGAGCAGCGACATCTTCAACTAGATCAGGTTGCTCAGAGCCCCATCCAACCTGACCTTGAATGTTTCCAGGGATGGGGCATCTACCACTTCTCTGGGCAACCTCTTCCAGTGTCTCACCACCCTCATTGTAAAAACTTTATTCCTTATGTCTAGTCTGAATCTACCTTCTTTTAGTTTAAAACCATGACCCCTTGTCCTGTTGCAACAGGCCCTACTAAAAAGTCTGTCCCCGTCTCTCTTATAAGCCCTTTTTAAGTATTGAAAGGCTGCAATAAAGTCTCCCTGGAGCCTTCTCTACACTGAACAACCCCAACTCTCTCAGCCTTTCCTCATAGAAGAGGTGTTCTATCCCTCTGGTATGTATCCCACATCTATATGGTATCTTTCACCTCATGGTGCTTCATAACTGGCATACACTCAGCATCAGTTGCAGGGCACCACCTCTGGTACAAGCTATGCCGTTTTCCCGCAGTTTATTCTTCTACTATCTTTGTCAGCCAAAGATCCCAGAAAGTTTTATGGAGAGAGCCAGAAATATTAACACCAGCACTACTTTCTAAGGAGATAAACTAGGAGGAGAAGCAGCCAGGTTAAAGTAACCCTCTGAGATGGACAGTCCAGTGCTCAGTGCACTGAGTACAGCACCTCTGGGGCACTTGGTCAGGCAACTGAGTTGTGACACACTGTCCAGCATCAGCGTGGAAACCGTGACAAGGAAGCCAGGGGGAACCTGTTCTCATGTAAGCTGCAAGAGGTTTTGTGTTTTATTTGAAGAAGTGGGAAGTGCTGGCAGACTGATATGCTAAGAGCTGTGTCAGCACTGTAGGTGAACTTTAGGGTTTCCACTCTCTCTTCCATAGAGACACTGCATCAGGGTTCAGTGGAGTAGCTGGAAGAATTTGGTTTCTCATGGGAGATATTGCATGAATAGTCATCTCATATAAGTCTGTCCTGGTTTCAGCTGAGACTGAAACAGTTAACTTTCTTTGTAGTAGCTAGTGAGAAGCTGTTTTGGATTTGGGCTGAGGAGAAGCTGATTACATACTGATGGTTAGAGCTGCTGCCAGGACAGTCAAGGACCTTTCAGCTTCTCTGCTGTGCAAATGGCTGCAGGGGCAGGAGAAGCTGGGAGGGAGCACAGCCCCAGTTACCAGCCCAGGATTTGACCTTAGGTTTAGGACTGAGACCCAGACTGGCCAATGGTCTGTTCCATGTCATGCATGGCATGGCCAGTGTATAGATGAGGGTCGGTCTGGAAGTTCTCTCTCTTGGTCCAGGTTGTCTCCCTCTGGGTCACCCCTCTCTCAGCATTGTCTCAGTCTTGGAAAGTCGGGCTCTTATCTCCATTCTGGGATTGC
>NW_010120081.1:29602-37145 GCF_000699245.1 Pterocles gutturalis | reverse complement strand
CACAGGGCCAGGGGGGCCAGGCAGTCCGGGCGGACCCTTCAGTCCCGGCAAACCCGGGATGCCGACGCCCTTCTCCCCTTTTGGCCCTGGGATCCCAGGGGCTCCCGGGGGCCCCTTCATCCCAGGCTCACCCTTCGGCCCTGGCTGTCCCTGCAGCCCTGGAGCACCTGCTTTTCCTATGCCAGGAAGCCCATGAGGCCCTGGTGGTCCTTGTGGCCCTGGTATCCCCATGGGCCCGACCTCCCCCTTTGGCCCCATCTCCCCTCTTGGCCCCGGGGGTCCCATGACCCCCGGTTTCCCAGGCATCCCCGGCAAACCTGGCTTCCCAATTCCTGGATATCCTTGTGGGCCTGGTTTTCCTTTGGCTCCTGGCACACCATGACCTGGTAATCCTGGTGGCCCCGGCGGCCCTCTTGGTCCCGGCTCACCGGGGGGACCTTGCTCGCCCCTAAGACTGCGCACGGGCACTTCTGGGTCGGGAAGAAAAGAAAAAGAAAAAGAAGGGGAGGGGGATAGACAAAAGGTGATTGCAGTCACATCCTTCAGGAAATACAAAGGCAGTTTTGAATTGAATGTGCTTGCTAGGATGCCGCGTGGCTTTTGCGGTAGGTGGGGAGGCAGAGCTGGCCAGTGAGTTAAAGGTTGGTGTTGGTAAGGAAAAGGATGTTCCTACTGTTTTGTACCCTAAACTTGCGTTTATGTTTCTGTTTCCATAAAATAATTATTTTGCATCGTATTTGCTTTTGCTATGCAAAAGCCATTTGTGCTTTACTAGTGTTTTTCACCTATACAATCTTAAGCAGTGAAATCTGCTTTTTGTCCCGTATTGCTGTAGACTAATGTACTTTTAAAAGTTTTTGTACGATACAGAAGCTGCTTGGTGCTCTCATACTGTAGGAGGAGCTCTGGCATAAAAGTGCTTTTGCTGGGCGGCCTTACACTAGCAAGATCAATTAAAAAATATTGTAGCAGTAAGAAGTTTGTACGTAGGTATGACTGCATTTTCACCAAGACTTTAGTTCCCATTAAGATATTACTGGAAACCTACAGCCTTACCCAGTGTTGCTAAGCTCCCACAGATTTTTGGCAGAGCCACATCTAGTTAGAGCTCTTCTAAACACTTCACAAAATGTTTTTATTGTCCAAACCCACACTTTTGTGTATGTGACCACCTAGCATTGCAGGTCAGGGTAAGGGAGTTGCCGTGTGGGAGTGGTTGTGCTGGGGCTGGTTGATTTTCAAGCTGCAGGCTTTTTGTGTTAAGTGGAAAGTCTGCTTCTCTCCAGCTCTAAAATGGATAAAGAAGTGAGAGGTTTGTGGGAAGGAGAGAGATGAGGTTTCAGGGCAAGAGAATTAACTGTTCTCTGGGAGGCAGAAACCCTCCCTCTCTGTACATGTTGCGTTTTATGCACGTAGGCAACCTCCTTTGCTCACAGGACGTGTTGGTTTTACTACAGCCAGTCATGAGTGTTCAGATACTACAAAAATAGGCCCTGAAGTCCTCCATTTCCCCCTGAAGCTAGCAGAGTCTGTGGTTATGCTGAACCCTCAATAAGACAAAGAGTTAAACAGCTTGTCTGAAATCACACAGATGCTTGTTGTCCCCACAAGGATATTATGATGCCGGGTATTCCTGATTGCCCTTTGTATTTTGGACATTTTTTGTTGTTTTCTTAAATAGTCTAATATTGTCCAAATTTCATTTACTGAATACTGAAAGTGCTTGTACGTGCAGACTTGTGTAGTAATGCCCTGTAACTTCAATACCTCTGTTACTCCCATAAATAACTTACAGAAAGAGGACTGCAGAGTCAGAAGAGCAACTTTTATGTTTTTATCTGCAAACCTCTAAATTGCAGGGTCTGGACAAATCTAGCAAAACCATGATATTCCCATAAATTGAAGTCTTGGCGCTCTTAGGTCTTATTTCATGTCTGGTAGCTGCAGTGAGAGTGGGAGCACCTCCAGGCAGGACCCTGGCCTGTCCACCTGGGCCATCACTTGAAACCCCAGCAGAGGGCTTTCTGCAGGCGGGTGGGATTACAAGGTTTCTCCTAGCCTCGAGCAAGCACCCAAACAAACCTGGGGCCAACCCTGGGTGCTGGGGGCTTGTCACAGATAGGGCTGCTCAGAGGCTGTGCTGCAGCCCCATGGCCTTGCCCTGGTGACCTTGAGCTGCACCACAGCTTATGCGAGCCTGTTTTGTCACTCGTGTCCAGGCACCACCCTGGCCAGTCCTTGGGGCACCTGGCTGCTCTGACCAGCCTGCAGCAGCAACCTGTTCCCCATCTTCAGTCTCCCCAAGGCAAATGGTGCTGTGGGGCACCAGGCAGGACTGTGCGGGAGCGGTGAGGGACATGCCGAGCCTACCTTTCTCTTTCTTGGGAGCCATGTCCTTGCCGAGCAGGGGCATCTGCGGGACCTCCTTCATGTACTGAGGCAGATAGGGGTACTCTTTCCAGTAATGCATGTGGGGCACTTCCTTGCCCATGTGCTGCATCGGGATGCCTTCTTTGCCCAGCGGCATGCGAGGTACTTGTTGTCCGAGGGGTTGATACTGGGGCACCTGGGGTGGCAGCTGCTTGATCCCATAGTAGACCCCGCCTTGAGCAGACCTCACCAGCTCTAGGTAAATGGTGACAGCCACTACCAGCAGCTGCACAGGGAAGAGCATCATGGCCATCACCTGCAAAAAAAACAACAAAACCCACAGTTGTCAAAGAATATATTTTAATGTTGTGCGTTTCCCATTGGGACTGACCTGCTCTCATTTTCTGCAGCAAACTGGCTCTGGTTTGTGTATTGCCCTGGAGGACATCCTGCAGCAGGCCTGTATCTGGTTTATTGGAGGCTCTTACTCAAATAGTACTGTTATAGAAAATGTCCTTATATGCACTTAGTTTTATACTACCCTGCACATCCCTGGTGGTGCCCTCTGCAGTTTCTCCATGTGGGGACCCGCTCCCTCCCATCCCCAAGCTGCAATTTGCCTCTTTCTCGCTTGTGTCAGTGCCATGACAGAAGGGCTGGGGAGCTCTGCTGTAAGCTCCAGGACAGGAGGAGAGCAGGCAGGGGCACGCACGTGGGGATCTCTTAAAATGCTTTCTGCCCAAGGAAGTTGAATTATCAGTGCCCCTTAAATCTGTGCCTAGGATTATGCCCTGTGGCTGCAGAGCTCAGGGGCTCTCCATTTCTATTGCAGCTCCTTGCCAGCTCTTCTCCTGAGCTGGGCTCCGATCCTCTCGCCTTCATCCAGAAAAACAAGGCCATCGAGGGGCTGTCTGAGCCATCACTGCCTCCAGGCAGGATCAGCCAACCCACACCTTTCTCTGGGTATGTTCAACTATTTTCTAAAGGTCTCCCCTGCAGACTCTGTCCCCTCCCCAGGCAGCCCATCCCAGAATCTCACCATCCTTCCTAATGCAACAGAACAGGGTTATCTTTTCTTTCTTTTTCTTCCTTATCAAAATACAAGCTTGGGACCCCTTGTCCCATCTGCTGTTGACTTTCTGCACTAGCGGGTTCCTAGCAGGTAAGCAGCAAATCAGCAACCAGGAACTCTCTAAACAAGTGCAAATTTGGGGGCAGCCTGAGGTAAGGAGGAGACTCTGTGAGTATGTGTTACAGAGTCCTGCTCTTTTGAAATGCACATGGCAATTGCCAGGCTTGATGCTGCCCACCCCTCCCTACTTTTCCATAGTGCAAAAATGCCTTGTACCCAACCTGAGCTGCTGGAAAACCCCCCATCATGCAGGCACACCGGCAGAGCTTTGCCAAACCGCTCATCAGGACTCACTCGCAGCAGCTGCTGGGTCCCACTGAGCCCAGGTGTGACGAGGGTGGCTTGAGGAGGCAGTGGGGCCTTTGTGCCACCTGCTTCTTTTCCTCTCCTTCTCCTACAGCCTGGCTTGAGGACAAAAAAACCTCTCAGTGCTGAGCTCCCTTCACCTGGTTCCCTCTACTTGGGAAGTATCTTTTGCAGGGTAAAGCTTTTTCCTTTCTCTGCTGGGGCAGGGTCCACTCGAATCCAGCTGCTCGTGGGGCTGCAGCCCTGGCTCCCCTGTACAGGCTGATGTGGCAGCGTGACCCAGCATGGGCCAGGATGTGTCTTCCCAAGGGCTGTAAGGAGGTGTCGTTTTGGCCAGGTAAGACCACTGCTGTAGAGAGCCAAGGGAAAATGTGAGAGGTAGGTGTGGCTGGAAATATATTGACAGAGGAGGGGGCAGTAAGCAGCTCCGCTTGCCTCCTCTAACACTGTGCCATGTGCAGCAGGCCTCTAAAAAGGGCCTCAAAGTAGCTGGGGAAGGTGGGATTTTGCAACACATCCAGGAGGAGCTTGTGCCCAGTGGGCAGAGGGTGTGAGTGGGCTGTAGGGCAGCTGCAAGACTTGCTTGACCTACTTAGGGAGTGGGTCAGTGGCACTGCAGGCGTTGAGCCCTGGAGTCATGACTTGTGTCTTCCCTGCTCACCGCTGTACAGCACTGGGAGGGCTGGGAAACTGCTTCTCTCACTGCTCTGTCTTGTGTTGAAAGTTATTGATCAGGTGGTGATATTTGGTGTAATTTAGTTTTGATGTTTTACTCTTGCTCAAAGTTCTCTCTTCACTTTGCATTAGCAAAGCACCCGGAGAAATGCTCACTGCTCTTCTAAAACATTTCTCCTTCATTTTGCTCTATGAGATCTAATCTCTCAATGGAAATTACCGTATCATCATAACTGAAGGTGTAAGTGGAGACTAAATAAAAATTGTGCAGTTAAACAACAGCAGAAGATCAATATTTTCAATAATGTTCCTAAATAATCACACTACAGAAAAGATGGAACTATGTGTTAGGAAAAAACCAAACAATTTAAGAAATTAAATATTACTGAATAAACGCTAGATGGAGCATATGCTGCACAGCTGAGTTTCTACTGTCACACTGTATGCCAGGAATTTAAGGTCTTGGATGTAACCAGCTGCCATGTGGCAAAAAAAACCAGAGCCAAGATGTACAGCAGTTTGTAGCTAAAGCCCAAGCACAGTCGCTCATCCTTGTTCAGCAAAGCATTTCAGCAAATGCTTCATCTCCAGCGAGTTTAATGTGGCTTTTAGCCCACGTCTGGCTGCTTTGCTGTGAGCTAAAGGATTAGGGCCTTAGGACGCGGTATTTCTGCTTAAAGCTCGATGGCACCAGACTGTGAGGACAGCCCACGCGTGATCAGTTACTGGGGCTCAGCTGGGATGGGGTAACTTATCCTGCTGGACTTTCATCTGGGCCCATGGACCCCGAGCAACAGTTTTTTGGGGGGGCTATCCCCACTCTTGTCTCTGTTGCCCTTTCTGCTCCTTTCTGTACTCGTAACTGGCTATAGCTTTGTCTCTCTGTAGCTGAGTAGGGTAACACCTGCCTCAGTTTACAGGGAAAATCCTGGAAACTACTGGAAAATTTGCAGCTTTCAGTGCTTCTCTCCCAAATATAGAACATTGCCTGTGTGAAGATAGAAAGTCAGTGAAACCTTAAAAAAAAAAAAAATAGAGGATATTGGATGATTTGGGACTGTTGTTGGAACCTACAAGTATGAAGGGCAGGGTGGATTTTGAAGAATGAGGTTATTAAATTAGCTTCTTGGCTACTGTGTTGTTCTGGTGGCCAGTTTTTTTGAGTTTGGTTTTTTTTTTTTTTTAAAGATAACTTCAGTGGACTAAGTGGAAAGGGAAATAGGTAAAATTCCTTTGGATGTCATTTTTCTCCTTGTTTTTGTTACAAAACATGAGCTTTGTGTGCAAGTGGGAGCTATTTGAAATAATTGAAAAGAAATTCTTTTGGGGAGACACCAGCAGCTCAAGGTGAACTCAACCTCCCACTGCTTGTGCCAAGCTCCCTCGGCCCTGCCAAGCATCACGCAATGTGCCTGCAGTTTAACAGGTATGACCATGCAGCGCACAAGAGATGGTCTTGTGTACACATGTGGAAATTCTGAGGGAGATGAGGCAAGACTTCTAGAGATAGGAAGGCTCCAGAAAATGAGGTGATCCCTCTACATCTGTGTTTCCTTTAGTGTTTTTTGACTCATCATAACCAAAACAGTGTGGCCTGGAAGTGACAAATTGCTTCTCATCTATTGATTTTGGCTGGTGCTGGTGCCTGTGACTAGCTGAGCTGGAAGGTGGGGGTTTATTTACTGAACAACCTCGGGCTAGATGGAACTTGGCTGACATCTTCATGGGAGGAGGTCAAAGCCTCCCCAGTGGCCTCTTGTGAGCTGTCTGGGTCTTGGGATCTGCCTCAGGTACCTGGGAAGCAGCCTGAGTTCGACACTGGCTCATCTCTCCCCCTGCTCCCAAAGGAAGGAGAGATCAGACAAAATCAGTCTTGATGAGAAATGTGGCAGAGTCGTGTGTGTGCCTGCTGCTGCTCACTGCCTCCTGGTGGTGGGTCCAGCTGGATTATCGCTATCGGATACAGCCACTGTAAGGCAAGCCCCTCCTGAAGCATGAGGGATGCCTGGGATAGTCCGTAGTGTTTCAGCTCATTGCCTGTCTTCTCATCCTACCCAGCTTCTCTAAAAAGTTATGTACTGAGAGAGAGAGAAGTTGAAGATCTTTTTTTCTGTCCTGCAGTTTGTCTCTGAATGCCTGGGTGCACAGATCTCATTGTTTGAAGACCTCGCTAGAAAACCACCAGCATCTTTAAATGCCTAAAAGCTACTGAAAGTCTTGCTCTTGGTTTTAAAAAGAAGTGTATAGATCCTAAATTTTGGACAGGTCCTCCAGAGCTTATGAAAAGCAAAAGAGATTTTCCCAGTAGTGACAGGACTTAAGGAAAATACCAGAGTGAGGAGGAGAAAAATCAGTGATGAAGATGCAGCCAAAGTGTAAGACTTTCCACACCCTTTACCCAAATCCCAGCAATTTAGGGATCATCTCCAAACACATTCATGTAATGCAAAATCTGATGTGCTTTCAAAGGTGTCTGTCAGCAGAGCAATAAACTGGTTTTGGAATGGGATTTTCCTGGCTTCCTGTCAGAAAGCAACAGGAATGTGTCTACATATTTATTGTAGGTAGATGGGTGCATGTGTGCACCTTAGAGAAGGCAAAGGGTTGGAGAAAGCAAAATTTTACCTTAACTGTTTGAATGGCTAAGGGAAGATGGAGGAGAAGCTACTGTGCCTTCATAGTGTGTGACAGGTCATTTTGCACTAGTTGTTCAGATTAAGACACAGTAACTGTTTTGCTTTACCTAGGGTGGGGCAAGCCACTCGAGAGCAAAGGAACATTATCCTAAACCACAGCATTCAGTTGCTTGTGTGTCAACACGTGTGGTTGGCTCTGTGGGTGAGAGAGAGTCCCTGAAAAAACACATTTTTACAGGCAAAGCTCAAGTGAGAACATTTCTCAATAGTCTTTGGTCCAGATGTTCTCCTGAGAAAATTAGAAAGGACCTTCCTCTGGCTCTTTGTGTTTGTCAGTAGAAACTGAAGACAAAACAAAATGTACCAGCAGTCATAATTCTTAAATTGGTGTGAAGAAATAATGGCTATTTTAGCCTAATTGTGC
>NW_010120081.1:0-29571 GCF_000699245.1 Pterocles gutturalis | reverse complement strand
AAAGAGTGACGCCTGTCCACATGGGACCTGAATTCATAGGTGGTCTTGCAAAGGGTGGAAGCCAGACCTTGATTTATTGTTTCTTACAGAGACATGATCACTGCAACCAATTTTGGGGTTAAATGAAATTTACCCATGTCTCAGAACCTCTAAGATCCTTGCCCACAGACTAGCCCTATGGGCTTAATTTACCATGCGTTGTTTTTGAACTGCTGTATTTCCCAAAAAGGCAGAAGGCATATTTAGATCTCAGTGACCTGAACTCTTCTGCTCTGGAGTGCCTTCCACAGGGGCTGGCTAATGCTGCAGGGACACATTCCCCACTGCGCTGAAGGGATGGACTTGCTAGCACTCAGGTTTCCACATGGAAAATGACTGCTGCAAAACCTGCAGAATAAAAATCCTAATGATTCTGGAGATTTAGTGCCCAGAAGAGGGTTATTAAAAAATATTTGATGCTAAAAAGCTAAATTCTCTAGGATGATTTTGACTCAAGATCAAAAGAGGTTAGGAACACAGCTGCTTTTGGAGTAACCTTGATAACTGATCGTATTACCAAGTATCTACAATGGTATATCCAGGGTTGGCTCTGCTCCTGGGGATGGGGAGGGGTCTGACCCCACAGGAACATTATAAACCTCACCGAAATCTCTCTTTGTCATTTAGAGACATGCAGGGACAGCATAATGCAATGGAAATAGCAAATAACGTGTTACCTTGCGTAAGGAGTAACACAACAGTGTTGCAGAGAGCTGGTGGGTTAGATGCACAGTGGCCCTCCGTGAGGAGTTCCCTGGCTGGCCCCCAGCTCGTAGGCAGAGGTACGTGGCAGCTCATGTGGAGTCAAGGAAGAGCTTGTAAGAGAAAACTACAGTCTTCACAAGGCAATAACCATGTTTTGTTTGTTTTAATTTTTACTGTTACTTTGGTAACAAATAACTTATACTGTTCCTGTTTTGTACAGTATGGTTCCCTTAAACTGCTGGGTTATATATGCAAGCATGTGCACACCCCCACCCCATACATATTTTTGTTAAGATCCCCACCACCTGAAAAGCACCAGAGTAGTCACGGGGCATATCATTTTTTTTGGCATTTGTAAACTAATTTTGTTAGCCAGCTACCTTTCTTCTAAGAAATTTTAGCACAAAATAAGAACAGGTATCAAGGCCTTAGCTCCTGTAGTTGCTCAGCACCAGTAAATGGTTGGGGTGACTTCAAGTGGGAGATGTCTTTAGATGTGAAAAGAAAAAGTCGGTTGTCATTTTCAGCAGCAGTGCTGTGATGTGTAAGAGACTTGAGCAGTGATATTCTCAGCACGTTGTTGTCCATGGTTTTCAAAGACACTGTTTCAAAACTTAATCTCAGCTAAAAATCATTTCTGGATCATTAAACTCCTTTGAGGACTAACTTGTTAGTCAGTGAATACTTTCTGAAGGGATCTGAGGATACCCTGTACTGCACGGAGATTGAATTTTAGTGGGAGCTCATATTTTCAGGGGCAGGAAAAAACAACAACCTTCTGCTTGCCAAATAATTCTGTATTTGCTCAGAGCTTAGGGTGCCATTTAGTACACACATTACCACTTGAATATGAAGCACTTTTCTGCTTTTCTGTGCCAAACAAGGTTTTGCGTCATTTGGACAGATGTTTTCAAATTTGCAATCAAACTAATTACACTCAGTTTGGAGTTGGGTTTTGTTTTTTTTTTTTCTTTTTGAAGTTCAGTCATACTCCACATAAAAACAGAGAGTGAAGGCAACCAAATGCAACTTGGCACAAATTTTCTCTGGAAGCTAACCAGTTTCATAACACAAATTAAGACTAGTTACGCTCATTTAGTCATATTTTCAGCAATAAAGAGCAGGAGGATGGTAAGGGAGAGCACAGCCCCTGAGCGAAGGCTCAGCCATGCCACTGGCAAGAGGCGGTTGCTCCGTGCCTGACTTCAGCCCACGCAGCTTTGGGGTCACTCATCATTTTACTTTTAACGGTGCATGCAACTTCATCGAAGGCAATACATGTTTCTTGAGGAGGCAAAGAGTTTACCTTTCTAAACATGGTGGACGCCTATTTGTATTTTTCTTTAAATTCAAAATGGTGCCTACAGCTGCTTTCTTAGGGAAGTGTGAAAACATAAATGGCTTCATCTTAAAAAACTGATAATCTGTAAGCTATCTTTGGCTTCAGTGGTAATTATATGATCTTTTCTTGCAATGCCTGGGGAGATCTCTGTTTATCCATCTGTAAATCCATTTCCAAAGGCAAAGCAACTGCCCCGCTCCAATCTTTTTGCAAATACATTAATGCATCAGTCTGGATGGTCACCCAGCTTTCCATACGAAAATGGCGCCCTTGGACTTCCCCTGTTTCTTGCTTCCAATCAGTGTATATTTGCATGCATGTATCTACATATATATATGAAAATAGTTGTCTGTGTGCAGGTATTTGTGTGTGCATATATGTGAAAACACACATCCTGGGACTGGAAGCAGCCATGATGAGAAGGAGAAATTATGCCATGCAGACATAATTATGTTGCCTTTAGTCTCTTCCCCATGCCTGGTCTGCTGCAAGCCTACCTACGTGGGCCCAGGTAGGCATCTCCATCTCTCTTTGCAAAGCTGGGCATGATTAGATTGGCATCTGCACAACCCCTAACTCCCAGGCACAGGGCTCTGGCGACTCAGCACAAACACAAAGCTCACGACTTACAATGGTATTCAGATGCCTGGTGCTAGTAATTGATTTCCAGGGGAGCTAGTCTCTTGCGTGTCTTTAAGGATCCAGAGCAGAAGCTGTTTGCTGGAAAATGCCTGAAAGCTACTTGCAGTCAGACGGCAGGGAGCCGTGACAAGGATCAGCAAGCTGGGCATCGCTGGCCGGGTGACCACAGTCCCCAAGGATGCAACTCTCTTGCATGGTGGTGTGTACTTGTTTGCACGAATCGGTGTCTGATCTCAGGGTGGGGAGGAAGGACCAGCATGGCAGAATGTTTGCAGAAAAGCACGCGCCTTTATTTATGGGATTAGAATTAACTATAGGTAGGATTTAGTAAATACCTGCCTTTGAATACATTTTCCTGTTCTCTGCCATGCAGCATGCACTTGAATCCTCTGCCTAATGCTCTCTTCTGGGCAATTTGCCTACAGTCTTGGTGGCAGGCAGCTTTGATGGAGACACTTAAGTGACTGCCACTAGCTGCCCATTCAGCGATCAGCTGTGCAAGGCACGTAAACCCAGACCTGATAATGTGGAACACACAAAGTGATCAAAGGGTAGAGCTGCCTCCCCGCTTATCGGCATGTAATTGCTGTCCTGGCACGGAGCCCAGGACTGGCAGCTGATGTGTCTGAGCACAGGCTGTTGTTCAACATGGGAACTGAACTGAGAGCTCCTTCTCTGAAGTGATGGTGCTACCAGGGGCTGCAGAAGGAGCTCCCCGTGGGGCGCAGGAATTTGCCTGGTCAAGGAATTTGCCTGATCAGATGTAATGGGTTTGCTGTGTGTAGTCCACTGGCAATGAGGCTGGTTTTCGTGGAAGTGCTTTTGTAGTCAACTGACTGTCTCCTGGGGGCATTGTTAGTTTGGGGGTTGTTTTGGTAGAAACACTTCACATCTACTGCTGATCCCTACCCCAAAATAAATGCAAAGACAAATAACTGGAGATGCACTTCAGACTGAAGTGCTTGATCCAGTAGACCGAACCTTGAGGTGCTGATAATGAACTTATGGTCATTACTGGTTGCAAAACAGTGTGGACAGTGAACTACAGGCTTTCTTTGGAAACCTCCTTTCAGAGCTGTCATTTATCACTCTTGGCCATACTCTGCCTAGAGACAGGTTGTGCTGGTTGCGTGCAGTAGAAGCCTCCCAGTTTTTCATGGTACAATTGTTTGCATGTTGTTACTGTGCAATGGTTTGCAAACTGTATCACAGCATTTTACTATTTTAATCCAAAGCAGTGCCTCTAGCAGTGCTGCTATGAATTATACTCACTGGTAAAAGTGTAAAAAGTTTCCATTTGCTACCTCTTGGTTCAGGCAGCTACAGCTTTGTGACCAAGCCACATGCTAGCAATTGGTTCTAAATTACAAGTGAATAATCTGCACAGTTTAGTGTTAAAATGTGTTAATCTGTGAAATGCTCCATTTTTTACCAGATGAATGGAAGTAGACAAAAGTGAGGGAAGAACACTGTCTCCTTCTGTGGCAATTAATAAAATCAAATGTATCCCGAATCTTCTCCCAAATACTTACAAGTGACAGTCTTATTCTGAAAGCTATCTACTAGTTTTACTGCTCAGAGAGCTCTTAGTTCCTCAAAGTATTATACTAAAAGCAGAAAAGATAAAATACATTATTTGTGAAGGTGTGCTGAGTCCTAAAGACACACAGAAGATCAACTCAGGCTATATATATTATTCTAATACAGCCTGGTTTAGGGTTTTCTTTCATGTGTCTAGGAAGGCTGCATAGAGGGGGAGCATTGCGTGAATTCGTAGATCTTGATACCTTTATGAAAGCTTAGATGTATACGCAAAAATCACATTCACTAGCCTCCATAAGACACAAATGGGTGCTAGAGTATGTGTTTTCCTTAAACACTTCCTAAGAAGTGGCAACAGAAGTACTCTTGGTAATGACAGTGATCAATTGTTACAGATGTCACAGGGAAGATAATATTTTTATTACATTAAACATTATCTAAAGCAGTACAGGTGTTTGCAGATATAATATTAGTGCCGGCTTGACTTTTCAGACTAGCTAGCTGTGCTTGGTGTCAAACCTGAGGAGATGAGGGAATAGTGGCTAGAAACTGCTCTTGTGCCTCTCTTGATCCTGAGGCTGTAATAAATGTCATTTCAGTCACTGGTGCCTCTTGAGGTCTAACTTGCCTTGCATGGCCTTTGGGCCACCCACAGGGCCACTGTCACTGCCTTTAGGTGGTGAAAAGGCTGCACTGTGTCCTGGGTGGACAGAGCCCAGTGGCAGCTTTGGGAAAGGCAGGTGTCTGTTACCAACAAGGTCCAGCTGGTGCTCTGCAGTGGAGCATTTTGGGAGGTGAGGGCTCCTGGCATCTCTCAGGTGCCTGAGGCAGGCAGGAGGGCTGTCTCTTTGGAAAGGGGTAAGTTTTAGCCTCTTTTTTTATCAGTGATGAAGCAGTGGCTTCTATAAGGTTTAGAACTATATTTCTCTTCCTCTTCCCTCCTCTATTTATCGCTGCAGGTATACTGATTAAATTTAGGTGCTTTACAGTGACCTAGATGGGAGCCATTAACCCCTAACAAGGCATCAAGATAACGAAATCTCATTAAGAAAAAGAGTCTAATTCTGGGTGTATTGGTTCTTTGGTTGAAGTCTTTTGGTTATAGGGAAACTTTATTTCATGTGCCCCTTTGTAGTGATCATACTCTAGCCTTTGCAACCCGGACAGTGTTTACTTTAACAGTCCTGGGAGTTCTTGAACTATAAAGCAAGAAATCTGTGTGGGACTCTGAAGTACTTGGCCTGAGCTTAATATGAAACAATTTATTGTTCTCTGTGACTCCTGTTGCAATCCTGTGGCCTTATGCATTGCCTTCTTGCCATAAAATTTGCTTGACTGCCTCTTTCTGAAACTGGCACAGCATAGCATTTCTGTTCCTTTTCTCACTTTGATGGCATACAAAATGTGTTTTCTTGGCTTTCACCCTCATGTTGCTTCATGACTTTTTTTTCTTTTTTTCTCAAATAAAAGCAAAAGCCTTTGGAGGCTCTATTTCAGAGATAAATTGTTACCACTTACAATATTTCCGTTCACTGTGCTTTGATGAGCCTGTCAAGAGAAAGGGAGAAAGAAGCTGCTCTTATTTTTATTTGCTGTGTTTTAACTTCGCAGCTCCTTCGAGCCCCAAAGTTCCAGTCCAAGGGAGATATGAAAACAACAACAGATGTCTGTAAAATATTTTTCTCTAAAAAAACCTCCTCTTAGACAATTTTGATTGGAAGGTTATTTGCCATTAAAACAGCTGCCTGCTCTTTCCATACTTCTACCTTTGCTCAAACAGTGGAAGAAATTATCTTGTCTTAGAAGGTTAAACATACCAGCCTACTCCACCCAGACAGAAATCAGGAGGATGTTTTAAAATTATTTAGCAGCAGTTATCTTCCTGTTTTATTGTAAAATATTGGAGATATCATCATAT
The DNA here is from genome assembly GCF_000699245.1 of Pterocles gutturalis. Classification (NCBI taxonomy): domain Eukaryota; kingdom Metazoa; phylum Chordata; class Aves; order Pterocliformes; family Pteroclidae; genus Pterocles; species Pterocles gutturalis. The sequence continues at coordinate 23,383 of NW_010120081.1, read as the reverse complement.
CTGTTAGGAAGTGCTGATCTTAGTCATGACCTGACACTGCTCCATTCACAAAAAATCAAGCAGATATTATGTCACAATCATATTTCCTATGTGGGTAAATTTTGTTTTTTTATGCTACTCTTCTTGATAAAGACTAAGATGACAATTACCACAACTAAACATTCATTTGGTTAAAATGGTTTCAAAACTGGGCTTTTAATTTTTATAAAAGACCCTTTGTTCGCCGGGTCATATCTACAGGTGGACATGATCAGAAGCTGCTAGATGTTTGACAGTGGATCTACCAATGTACATCTCTTCATAATCTGGCACTTGGGTGCAATCACCACCAAAAAATCTAGTGTACTCCTCTACACTGTGTCCTGGGTTCAGCTATGTTTTGGATTGTGCTAAGAAGAAAGCTGACAATGGTGATGTTTATAGTTGTTGCCAGGACAGCTGTCTGCAGGTTCAGGAGAAGCTGTGAGGGAGCACAGCCCAACTGCTAGCCTGGGGTTTGATCTTAGGTTTGGGATTGAGACCCAAAGTGGCCAATAGTCCATTCCATGTCATGGACATCATTCCCAGTATGTAGGTGAGGGCTCTCTGGAAGCTCATCACTTTGCCTCCTGGTCAGCTCTCTTTCCAGGTCAGCTCTCTCAGGGTGGTCCTGCTTGCTTGGTTGTCTCCCTCCCTCGGTCAGCTCTCGGTCTGGGATGCTCAGGCTCTTATCTCTGTTCGGGGAGTGTGGTTTTGGGACTCCCCTTGCTCTGGGATTGTTAGCTGGGAATGGACTGAGCCTTAGTCATTGGGTGGTGAGCAGTATCACTGTGTATCACTCATTTGTATATTTGTATATATTATTATTTTCAATATTATTGTATTTTAGTTATTAAATTGTTCTTATCTCAACCCACAAGTCTTTTTCCCTTTACCCCTTTAATTCTCTCCCCCATCCCTGGGAGGGGGGAGGGTGAGTGAGCGGTTGTGTGGGGTTGGCTCCCAGCCAAGGTGAACCAATCACACATTGCCATTGTGTCTGAACTGCACACATACATCCCTCTGCCATGCCAGAGAGATCTGCCCATAAACACCTGTCTTTTCCTTTTGTGCAGCAAGTAAGAAAACCTTCCTATTCAAGTCTACTTCAACACATAACCACCTGACTAGTCAATGGGCAGAGAGACAAAGTTTGAAATAATTGTTACCGGTTAACAAGTGTAACATGTACAGGCCTAAACAGATGCTGCTCTCTTCCCACTCTACAAGTGCAAAAATAAGGGTAGCATGACACCACCAAAAAACTTCCAACCTGAGTTGTGCAATACTCCCCGTAGGTTTGATTCAGTGAATACTTACAGGAAATGGCTTCAAACTGAAAGATGTTAGGTTTAGATTAGATATTAGACATTTTTTATTGTGAGGGTGATGAGGCACTGGAACAGGTTCCCCAGGGAAGTTGTGGATGCCCCATCCCTGGAGGTGTTCAAGGCCAGGCTGGATGAGGCTTTGAGCAACCTGGGCTGGTGGGAGGTGTCCCTGCCCATGGCAGAGGGCTTGGAACTAGATGATCTTTAACGTTTCTTCCAACCCAAATCATTCTATGATTCTATAAATGTTTGCCATATCTCTCAAAAGTACAGTAAAGTAAAATAACACTTCTGAAACACACACACACCAGAGACCCATCCCACTCGCACACTCTTATCCTGGATCCATGAAAAAATATAGTAATTTAAGCTCCAAATATGGTAATAAGGCAGAATTAATTTCCTATATGCAATCCAATGTGCTATAGTTTAAAGGACTTGAAATTACCATATCTGTCACCTTGGGATAACCCAAGCAAGGCCAGCGGAAAGCAAAGCCAAGTACTGAAGAGCAAACACTATCTCTCGCTCACTTAAATGTCTCAACTCTACTCCAAGAGAAACAATATGAAATATTCAGTGCAGCCATTTGGACACATAATCACTGGTGACTGTGAGACTAGCAAATATACAGGCTCTAAAACTGGTCAGTGCTCAGCTCTCCTGCCTAAGTGTTATAAAATGTCTGCAGTGTGAGCTGGTGCTTGCATTTCATCAGTCCTGCAGCCAGGATGACAGACTATGCCTGTGGTAATAGGTTGACAAACCCATTGCTGCCCAGCTCCTAAACTGGAGCAAAGGGGAACACCAGCCTCCCTTGAGCTGCCTGCAGCACTACGATGCAGAGGTGGTGCTGGAAACACATGAGGAAATAGGATTGTCAGGGGAAATGAAAGCATTTCAGTCCATAGCAAATCCAAGTCCCCGAGCAGGGACTGACTAGCTTTTGCCTGAGCTGGCAGGCCACTAAAGTCCTCCTCAAGGGCTGCTTGCTCCCAGTGCACAAACCTTCCTCAGTGCAGGGTGTGGAGCTGAGGCTCCTTTTGTCTGCTGATGCCTTCCAAGCTTTCAGACAGTCTCTTGTGGCTTTTCTCCTCCCAGCCCTCTTCAGGTCTGCTGTGACCCTTGCCAGCTCCTACCCACCTCCTGAGCACTTCAATACCCTTTGCTAAAGGAAGGAATTAAACCCCTCTTGTACAGCCTGAGTAAAACAGTGCTTGAGCTGCTGATGGCTGCTCAGAGTTTGAAAGAAAAATTTGGCACCTGCCTACAAAAGAGGATTGTGGGCTATTAGCTGAGAGTGGAGGGACTTGTGTCCATGTACTTCATTCCCCAGAAGGCACTTAAACCCAAGAGAGAGCTAGGATTTAGGATGAACTGCAATCTTCAGCTTTTCCTATTTGGCTGGTTTAGGCAGCCCCCCAAACAGTGGCTTTTGTGAATCCCCCTCTGAGGCACTTAACTCCCCTTACACGCATGGAGTCCAGGCATGTGGACTTTGTTATGGGGCTAGATGCAAACATCCCCTCATGATTAGTATCTGAAAGGTTCTATATCTTGTATTGTCAATCATCTAAGGCTTCCATTTTCCCTGTCCTGTCCTCCTTTTTTGTTTCAAAAGCTGGATTTTTTTTTTAAGCAGATATGTATATTAAAAATTCTCCTTGTATCTATGCAAGGGAGTAGTTAAGGCATGTGCTAGCTATTCCCAGGATGATACAGTTAAGTCACCAATGACTAACTTCACAAAACCTGGCATTAGAAAAATCAGTGCACTTAAATGAAATTCTTCCCCACAACCTTTGTGCACCAGATTCTTACTGCTGAACATCAGAACCAAAGGTTCATGGCTACCTACAGGCCAGGGCTTAACCAAATAAAAAAATAAATCCACCAGGCAGATATTTATCAAGGAAAAAGGACTCTTGTTTCTCCAAACAGCAGAGTGGCTATCAGCAATACTTACAATGATTTTCTTTTATTTGTTTGTTTTGTTTGACTGTGAGATGGAGCACCTACATTATTTCTAAGTTAACTTTGTGTTAGGAGAAGAAACCTGCTCAGATTTTCAGATGTTAGTGGAAATCGCGTATTCATAACAAAAATACTTCTAATGTGCTTTGTGGAAGGCTTGCTTAACCATGCTAAGGAAAGAGATAATCTGGAGTACATGATTACAGCCCACAGGCTCAGAGTTTGCGAGGGTTTTTTTAGGCCTGAGCTGTATTCCCTGAAAATTGTTGCAAAATTCTCAATAAATTAAATAACGAGGCTGATTAGATCCCGCAGGAATGACCTCCTTAAAGGACTGTACTCACAAGTTGTGCTAGTAAAGTCACCCAGGGACTACTGTTCCCAAAAGATGCGTTGGCAGCTTTGTGAGCTCCAAAAAACATTTGCAGGATACTTTGGCAAGTGCTAGTACTGGACACAGGGTGCAATTTAGGCTATGTTTAGAGTAGGAGCACTTTCCTGCCGAAGCAAGACTAAATGGCAAAGTGCTTCTAGCTGAGAAGCAGCCATACCAGCAACTCTGAGCAATGTGCTGGGATAGAAAGCCCTGCCCATACACAAACACATACACGTATCTACACAAATGAAACAATTGGTAAGACTTAAAATAAAGAAATCGGCAACTCCCAAGTCAGCTTCGCTGATATTACTGCATCTATATGAGTAGCTTGTGGTGGCATAACTGTTTAATGCTGCTGGCTGATGGGGCCCCAGGGCACAGCAGCTTCATGGCAGGCAAAGGAAGAAGTGCCTGGAGGAAAGCTGGGTTGTGAACGGAGGGGAACGTGTGAAGGAATTAACTATACCAGAGATTTATCAGCTCTCTGCTTGGCATTGAGGGGTAATCCAGTTTCTACTATCTTCACTGATTTAAGCCTTAATAATAAATCAGCGGTGTCTGTACTAGACAAAAATCTAAGAGCTTTTATAATCTGTGGGACTGTATGGCATCAGCTTTTGCTCTTTCATTAGATACTATTTTCATTACAGGTTTTTGAAAGTAACATTTTAGGGAGCGGAAGTAAGGCAAATTTATGGAGATTTTTTATTTCTTCTTTTAAGACATAGTGGGCAAAATGTACAAACTACTGCCACATGACAATGCTATTGCTTTTAAATGGAGATTTGGATGGATTAGTTTCAAATAGTATCTATAGAAAAAAAATTATCATGCTCCTCTTTTTCTTCTTCTCAACCTAAAAAGCAAAACTGGTAATTAAATTAACTAAGAAGCTAAAAAAACCGCAACTCAGTATCTTTCATTTTTTGACAATTTTGTTTCTTTTGCGTATTGAGGCTCTAGACTGGATTATCTCCTAAAGTGTGTGCAAATCTCATAAAACACCTTTGAGAACTGCTGTTAAATTCTACACATGCCTCTCCTCTTCCCGAATTCCTTCTTATTTTATCTCTCTTCTTTTGATGACTAATGGCTTTCCCTTGCTTTATCCTTTCTTTTACTTATATTTATACTGCAAATGATGCAGTCTCTTAACAGTGGTCAGTGGAAAATTATTTACTTCTTTTGATATTGTAATAATGATTACATGCCATTATGTGTTTGGTTTGGAACGAAGTCCTCGTCTTGATTAAATGTGACACCTGAACTGAACTTGTCTTCAAAGGACTAAGCCATGACAAATCACCCAGAGGAAGGGGAGAGATTTGTGTTTTCCTCCACTTGCAGTCATCAGTATATTGTGACCATACAACACTGGTGTGGCATTCATAATGTAGTGACAGCTGTTATGGAAGAGAAGACAAACCTACTTATTTTCCTTTTAGAAATGCAAAATTATTAACACAATATTTTTGACAAATTTTCCTGGCTGGTTTTCCCTTGGCTATCTCAGTTTAATATTTTATGAATCCTTCTGACTACGAAGGTCTAGTTGTTCTCCTTCAGAGGATCTGTGACACATAAAATGGAGAAACCTGAACAGACATGATGGAAAACTGTATGCAGTAGTGACTAACTTTGAGAAACTTGTGTCCCATCAGTTTGTGTGCATCAATTACACTGGTAAATATCTATTTTTTTAAAGTAAAAAAAATGAATATTTCCTAGAGTTCAGTAATTCAGGCGTCCACAATTGTAAAGAAAAACCCTACGTGATCTGGAACCGATTTTTTCAAGTGACTCAATTAATTACTTCCATATGACAATTAGCAACATTAGAAGCTTGTGAAATTCAACAGTCTGGGAACTGGTGACTTGTGGAGACCAGCAATTTGACATATACAGATAACCCCATTCATTTTTAATGAGAACAAGAACCTGTATAAAGTTTGCTAATTGTTAAATATTTTTAAATGGAACTCAACCTGTATATACCTAGATCATTATCCATGCAATAGACTATGGCCTGTTTTTCTTAATCAAGCAGAACTACAATGAGAATTTTGCTCAATTAAGAACTAAAGAATTTGGCTGAGTTTTATTCAGTTCTTGGCAGTAGGAAAGACTGGTCTTTCCAACAGTAAGTGCCAATGCAAAATATTTTGGCAAGGAACAAATGTCAGTTTAGATCTATGAAACTCCCATTTTCAGGCAATAGAATTAGAATTGCTCTGGTTTGTATTAGCTTAAAAATACTCAAACCCTGGGCTACTATTGTGTAGCTAAGTAAACAGGTATCCACTACTGGCCCAGATTCTGTCCTCAGTTATAGTAGCATTTTGACTGCGGTGGAGGTAATGCCTATTTATAAACAGAATAACTAGTATCACTGAGTCCTAACTTTTCCATGTGCTCAAGTTACTGATATTGGTACTCTTCTGCTGTAGAAATGATCACAGCTGTTAAATGTATCTGGTTTGAAGTGGACAGCAGTGATTGTTATTGAGTCCATTTTACTGCATCTTGTCTTGCTAATGGTGACATTTAATGGGATGTCACAGATGAACAGCTTTACTCGCCTAGCCCCTCTGAGCTAAAAGAAAAAAATTCCAAAGATGGAAGAGTTGGAAGATAAGTGGGAGTACTGCTTTCCTTTAATTTTTTTGAAGGAAATGTTTTTCTTATCATTCTTTTCATCTATTCAAAACTATCCCAAATTCTTCCTGGAGACTGGGTTGGGGACATCATGAGAACAGACATGATTTAATATATCTAATACTTTTTTTTTAACTGGCGACAAAGATCCCATTTAATTAAATGAAAGCAGACTTTGGATGTCTCTGTTGATGTGTTACAGTCCTACAGGCAGAGGAGAATGAGGGAAGAACCTGTAAAGTAAACCTATCTATTAAATTAAAAATACCTACTTATGTTCAGACTTGACTATTGTTTTACAGGGGACTCCCAAGAAAAAGATGCATGTGGATCCCATTTCCTGCAGAAGTTTGCTTTAAACACTCATGAAATCAACATATACTTCAAAGATTTCTTAGTTTAGCTAGAAGTAGGGCTGTAAATGTTCTGCTCATATCCTTCACCATGGCTTAGCTGATGCTATCGGCCAACCCACTTCATACCTGTGGAAAAGACTACTTCTCTTTGGCCTGCTAGGGAGCTCTCCAGGCCAAGTGTCAGTACTGCAATCACGTCTATAAATCTTCTAGATTATTTGTGTGCTGGAGTTTCTCTTGCCATTGTGATGAAGAAATAATTGAGTTGCAGAACTCCACCAGTACATATGAAGCTCATTGAATTTTATTCTCTAACAAAAGCATTATTTTTAAAATGGAAAAAAAGTAGAAATGTAAGCAGATAAATATGTTTTTGATATTTGAACCCATTTAATTATATCATTAGTTTTGCCAAATAACATGACATGGACAAGTTAGATGTTAGCTTTTTATAATTTAACCAAAGTGATCACGTATGTTGTGTGCTGGCTACACACACTATTATGTTTGATCTTTGCCCAACCACAGAAAATTGGTGCAAAAAAAAAGCATGGGAGGACCTAGGGCTCCAAAATGTGTTAAACTCATTACAAAGACACTTTAAACTTACTCATCGTTCAGTCTTGTTCACTCCTGGTGATGATGTCTCACTGACGAAAATAATCCTAAATTGAGTTGTTTTGTAAAGAAATGCAGTAGTGCCAATTTTTTTTGCTTTTTCTTCTATAATATAGATGATTCGCAAGAAAAACACAATTTGAAGGTTACCGCATTTTAAAATGCACATTTATGGCCTTGCTCAGATGTGTGCTGCCAAAGCACAAGCATTAGAAATGAGCTGAGGTGGCAGTGTCCAGATCCAGAAAAGCCAACATTTTTTACTGCAGATATAACGCAGACTCCTGCAGCTGCTATCTCTGAATATGGGGCTGACACTCTAAATCATAATGGTGAAACACGCACACGCTGAATATTTAGTGTTCTCTTAAGATATTATTTCTTTCCTACAGTGCTGGAGGGGAGAGGGGTAGAAAATGATAATTGTGAAATACTGTTCCTGCCTCCTATGAGGACACGCTGCCGCCAGAGAACTAAGAAAATAGCTGGCTTATACTTTTTCCCAGTGAATTCCTAAGGATAGACTTAGACATGCTAGTATCTCTGAAAAAGAGATATAAACTGTCTGGTATTGGTGACTTAAATAATGGATTGGCCCCTGGCTCTGAGAAAAACTCCTACGCTGGACTTGAATCCTGCCTGCTTACTCACATCATGGGACTATGGTAGGGCAGTGGCAGCATTTTGGCTGTGAATCCTGATCTGGTATGTCTGGACACCACCACTCAAGCAGCAGGCTCAAGTTTTAAAAGAAATAGAAACGTTTAAGCATGTGTGTAAGGTTGTTCAAAACTACCTCTATGACCTCGGGCAAGTTACTTATAGCACCATTTTTTTCATTCCTGTGGAGAAGGCAAACCTCATCCACCAGCCCCTACTCCCTCTCCACACGTGTATGTATTGCTTGCTATCACTCCCCAGCTCCTACTTTTTGGTATGTTCTAACCTCTGCTCACAAGTTTCTTCCACCTTGAGCATTACAGTTTGTATTGGAGAAGGAAAGGTGCAATGAAGACAAGCAAACCAACAGGCAGTGGAGTTTCTTGTAGTGTCTTAAGGTTCCTCAGCTCATGCATCTCATTTAGGACACATCTGGAGTTCAGGACTCCAGATAGGGTGTACAGTGTAGGAGTAGAAATAACTTGGCAAGCCAACCTGCGGTGAGCATCAAGATGGTGCAGCCTGACTGGCTAGTGGTAGCCATGCTACCTGGTTTAAAGTTAAATCTTTGATATCCCTGCAAAACATTGCAGATGCTTCTGGGACTGCTGTATAGGTATTGCCATGCTTTGCCAATCTCCTTCAGTTCCTCGTTTGCAAAATCGGTCTGAAACTCCTTACTCAGCTCAGAGTGATGCTGTAAGAAGTATGTTGCTCATTTTAATGAGGGCTATACTATGTCATCAGTCTTATATTTCTCATGCTCATGAATGTCTAACACACTAATTTACAGAGAGAAGAAACTTTTAGTGGCTCTTTTACACTGTTTCTCACAGTCTCCAGTCCCTGCAGTTGACTGTTTATGTGTCTTTGTGAACCTCATAACTTTATTTAAAGCCACACAGAGACCACAAGTCAGCCTTGTGTGCAGAGACATTTATTCAGGTTCTCTTCAGGTCTATGAGACCTGAAAGAATAGTTTCCTGAAAATATATTTGTTGAGAAGATGAGCACTCAAGATAAACAATATAGTGGAGGCCAAAAAAGAAATTAAAACAGGATATCCCTCCCACATTTTTGACTTAAGCAAAATCAGATGGATTTGTCTCTGGGGACCCCAGGACTGGAGCTGCTTTTTTTTTTTTTTTTTTCATGGTAGGTGCCATACTTTACCTTCTCTTTTTTTCTGAGCTTGCTTTTGTATATATCATAGTGTCTGAAGCAATTATTCACATCAGTTATTCTACTTCATCCATGCAAATTAGAATTGTAGTTGCAGTTAATATGAAACCATAGGTGCTAGCCCCAGGTTTTTTTTTAAGTCCTCGCTGTATTTCTTAAATTCTACATGCTTCTTACCAATTAATTGCTTGGTTTCAGTAAATGCAATTCATTAACTCTATTTTAACCTCCACACAAGCATCCTCCCTATGCCTTCAATTACAACAGCTATCTGCCTTTGCAGTCTATGTTGCCATCAAGAGATAGAATAGTACTTTAAAATTAAAGATACACATTTCTTTGTCTTGACATTATAGTTTATCCTGTGTTAGATCACTATTTTGTATGGTTTGGAGCCACCTGAAGTCAGCTTGCTTCTGTAAGGTACCTATTTCACTCCAGTTTTAAAACCACCAGAGCAACCTTTTTCAGAGTCCTTTCCAGAAATGCACCAGTCCTATAAAAACGTGTGTTTCACTTAAAACAAAGCAAAACTAAACTAAACAAAAAACTATAAGAAGAAATGGGTCTTACTGGAATTAAACTTTACAACAGTGCTACACATTGTGAGAGAGGTTTTAGGCCCTGATACTAATCTCTGAGTAGTGTAATTTAGAAGAATTTTCCTTTGTATTCATGGTATTGTCCCTGTGTAAAATTGGAATAACATGCCTGAGCAGAAGCAACTGCTTCTTGTTTGTAGCTAGTCCATCTCCTGAGAAACAGCAAAGGAGCCTTCCTTACTGCCAGCTTTCCAATATGGCATTTAGTGAGACTGTAAAAGTCTTAGGGAGAAGGAGGTGAAGAAGCACTGACCGAAAATTGCACTGGCCTGGTGAGGATTAGTCCATTAAAGAGAGAAGAAAAGCATGATAAGGTCTGGAGTACTTGTTTGTTTTAACTTCAGTTTTAATCATATAAGTCCTTCTCATGCTGTAAGCAGCCCAGTTTGCTGAAGGAAGAAAGAAAACAAAACAGGGCATGATTTGGGTAAAATGCATGGAGAGGCCGTGTCTTTTGCGTGCACTGGCCTCCTGCCACAGGCTGTTTCAAGTGCTCCAGCTGGGTGGGGAAGGGATGCTGCAGTCCTTCTGTCTTCAACCATTCCGTTGCTGGTTCCTCCACCTCCACCCTCTCCCAGGGTGGCACAGCAAGCCTGGGGCCTGCTGTCCCAGTGGCTGCCCCAGCCCTTTGCTGCTAAGGGGCTGGGGGAAGGATTCCTACCACCATCAGTGGCCCTCCACCTTCAAGCTCAGATGCTCAGGCTATACCCTGCTTTTGGAGCTCACCTGTTATAATGACTAGGCAGTGCTAATGAGTGAAAAAAGAACTGAAATGGGTGATTAAAAGGAGCCTCTGAAAGCAGTGGAAAGGCTCGCACTTGCGCGTTTATATAAGGAAAAGGTACTATTTCTACAGCTATAATCTAAGACATTTTTCTCTTTAGCACCAAAGCCACACACTGGTATTCATCTAGGCTTAATGCAAACCCTGCATCGGGCAGCTCAGGGATAGTCAGCTCTTAGGGCAATGTTAGCTTTGTAAGCTTTGTTTGGGGTTTTATTAGATTCCCTACTGCAGTCTTCAGTAGACAAAATGGGCTTGACATTTAAAATCCATCTTGTATAATTTTTCTAATTCCAGATACAGTCACTGTAACTAATTTGTGGCAATACTCAAAAGAGAATAGATGTTTATATAGCCTTATTTGTAACCAGAATAAAAAATACAGTGTTAGCAAATATATTTATAAAATCAACCACACAGAATGTCCATTATTGTAGCAGTGCATCTGAAGATCGAATGTTTCTTATCGATGTATGTATATTTAAATGCTGACAGGTACTTATAGCCAAGTCAAGTGTCTGTTGGAGCAATTTTTGATCCGGGTGGAAACTATATTGGGTTTTCACGGGAAGTCCTCCAGAGTGGACACGTCTCACTGCTGAAGCTGCCCCATAGGTGGCGTGAGCCATCCACTGAAGCACAGACACAGGCCGAACACTCTGCTTGCATTTTTTTTTTTTTTTTAAAGGCAAAATAACAAAAAGATGTTCACATAATTGTCCTTTATATAGGTGCTACTGCCTGTGCTGGCTGGGGCACAGCTGTTTTATGCTGCCTTCGAGTCAGAACTATCATGTAATGATAAATTATAAAATACTTCTTTCTGATAAAGATAAAAATATTATCTTAAGACATAGTGTTCACCTGTGTCTTTGAATGAGGAGGGTCCTCTATTCTCCCAGTTACTTTGATCACCTACAGACAGCTCGTGACAACAGGATATTCCTGGTATTGCCCAGGGGAAATAAGATATAAGCTGAGCATTAACAAATGTCTTTTCTTTTAGTCCTTTCTGCCTTCCTGTCTTTTAGGCTGTGTTTAGGTTTTCAACACTGTCTCTTGTTTGTCAAAAGGGAAGGAACTTTGTTTTATAGCTATCCTAGAAGTGTATCATGTTGGAATGTGCTTTGCTCTGAGCAGAGCAAAACCTGCAGATTTTTCTGCTGGTGCATAGAAAATGGTGAGCACCAGCCCTTTGATCTTTCTATATTTAGGGAAGAAAGGGGAATGAATTTTGAGTGTGTCTAGTGTGTCTGCAGTTCCTGTGCAGTTATACTCCCATTTAGGGATCATATTCATTCCTGGCTAGGTTTAATAACTACAGGTGAAATGGTGTTTGTATTCCATACCTGACCAGGTAATATGTACATTCAGGCATCTGTTCTGCTTCATTCAGCACTACTAAACCTCAGAGCAAAATCGTCTGTATCTAGGTAAAAAGTGAGGGGTGAGAGGAAATTAAAGGAGAAGGAAGTCAAAAGAGGATTGTCTGGAGAGACCTATCTTCAGCTCTTCACAACCACTGAATACTTGTGCAGGTAACTACTATACTTTTAAGCCAGGTAGAATGGACATCAGGTTTCAAGTACAGTAAGGAAAATTTATTGAAGGGACCCAACAACAAAATATGTTTTGTATTTCAAGATACAAAAAATCTGTCTCAAGAAGGGTGTGAAGGAATATGATGCACAGCAGCTGGAACAGGTATTCTGCCTGACCTTGAAGGACAAAGTGTGCAAAGCATCCAAGCATCTAAGATTGGAAATAGATCCCTCATGACATTGTCAGGTATGCTAGTGGGAGTTCAGGGAAAACCCCACCAGGAACCTCTCGGCACCTATAGGCACAACATGGGCTTGAGTTTTTGGTACTTGTAGTGTGTACAACAAACTCCTAATGTATGGTCACACTGAGATACACCAGGGCTTGCAAAGCTGGGAACACAAAGAAAATGCTCATTTGGAAGATTAAAATAATACACTTTGCAAAAAATTTAGCTAATACCTGCCTCACCTACTGTGCTATTTTTAATATTTAATCCCATTCACACTCCTAAGGTACCTCTGATTATTCCAAGCCCAGGAGAGATGCACCTAAAGACAAGATTAATGTGGAAGGTTTTTTTCTCATTTGTTGCTTCTGCAGTACGGGCCTGAAAGAGTCTCCACTTGGTTTAAATGTAGTTGAGTCCAGGAAATAAAAATGTCATTGTCAGTGTTTCACAGGCCAGAGCTAAAGGAGATGTTATAATAATATCCAGAGGAGGGAATGAACTCACTGCAGGCAAAAATTATAATAATAATAATAAAAGATCAGACTCCTCCAAGTCTCCTTTGGTTCAACTACAGACTGTAGGAGATTTCTCATAAAAGTATTCGATATTCTGATGTTACTGTACATGGGTCAGGAAAAGAAGAACATAACCTGTTGAGAGATAACATCTCTCATCATCTGCCATCATGCTAAATTCAATACTGCATTTTCAGCAAGAAAACTGCAGCTCACTTGGCTTAACTGAAGCTGGGTAAACCTTCTAGATTATAAAATGTCACATGAAAAAATACCAGGCAAGTTGGGGCTGAGTAAGTGTTAAAGCTTTGCTAGGATGGCGTGTCCTCAGATCATTGCTGAATGCCAAACACAGAGCTTCCCGTGTTCCTTCAGGCTGAGCATGGATGCCAAGTGGAATTGGAAGCTGTCTATCAGGGTTTTCTTATTTGCTTGATATTGTGCAGACAGCAGAGACAAAATACCAAAAATGCCTGAAATCCTTATGACCTTTCACTGCAAACTGTGAACTTTGTCTGCTAAACTCAAATTTCTGTTTACACTGTGAACACAGGCTCCACGCTGTTGCCTTTTCTTTGTCTTTCCAGTTTGTCATGTGTCGAGGGACAGCTTCACAAACACTGCACAGGAGGGAGGACCTGAGTACATTCCAGACCTTTTGTAGGTTCAAAATACTAGGTCTCCGTGTTGTGATTCCTTAAAAATAGCTGTAATGCAAGCAAAGTAGCATGAAATATGCTGTTTGCACACAAAGTATTCTACAGAAAGCTTTAAGTTTGCCATCAGCTGGCATGGCTTACATTCCCACATTGTGCGCTGACGCCATGCTGCTGCATAGCTGACCCCATTTACACCATCTCCCGCTTACACCAGGAACACACAGGCGACTATAGAGTAAGTGGTCCAAAAATGCATTCAGTAAACTACTGTGTCAGCTTCTCAGCTATAAAATCCCTGATTTCAGCACTGTGCTCCAGCATTCATCCACCCCTTGTAAATCATGAGCTAGACTGTTCCAGTGAACAAGTACAGAGGAAATTTCAGATGTATGAAGTAGAAATTGTGAGAGTGAGTAGAAAAGTGAGGGTGACTGAGCACTGGCATGGGTTGCCCAGTGAGGTTGTGGACTCCATCCTTGGAGGCAATGCCATATGGACATGGTCCTGGGCAAAAGGTCTAGGTGTCCCTGCTTGAAAAGGGGATTGGACAAGATCATCTCCAGAGATGCCTTCCAACCTCAACTGTTCTGTGATTCTGTGAAATTGTTCCTATGTAAGACTACTAATATTTGACAGTATTTGCATAACTTCTGCAATTGAGAAAGGATATTCTTAGCCTGTTACTTAAATAAACCCAACAACTACATTGAACTCCTTTGAAACTAAATAGAAGGTTGAATTACATAACAAATACTTCAGCTGAGCTGTCATTATTAGCTGGGTAATTCTTCTGACTGTATTTCAAATTTAATTTAATTCTGTGATAGCACTCCCTGAGCTTTACAAGACAAAGGTATTAATAGAGTTCTGTGTCTGAACTCTCTGACGTCTAAAAAACTGTCCTAAAAGGTGACATTTCCATAGACTCCTGCATAGAAAATACACCGGTGTTTCCTAAAGAAGACTGTTCACTTAGTGCTACTTTTCCCTGAACGTGGAAGCTATGGAAAATGTGCAGAAAACATCTGCAAAGTGATGACTGCAGCTATATGTTAATGAGCTATTAATGAGCTATCTGTTAACAAACCATATCCTTCAGGACATAAACAGGACGATTTATGCTTAATGCAAAACCCTGTAAAAAGACTCACTGTTTGGTACAACTGTTTCCCGAATCAGACAGGCACATTGCTCTAGTCTTCCATGAACTTCCTGTTACCAGTATAAAAATCTGCTGCCTACTGGCTTGAAGTCCCCTTTCAGCCTGAGCAAGGTTGAGTTAGCTGCTTCTCCCCACTTTGCATAGAGACAGTCACTGTATGTCACCAGTCAAAGTACTACCAATGAACTTGTCTCAAAGACCCGAAGCAAGTGTGTACATGTGTTCATATGTGAGGCTGTCTGGGGAGCAGGGGACTAGAGTAACAGAGAATTTAACGAGCAGCATGTCCTTCAGGTCTCTGCTTTGCACAGCCTGGAATCGTAAACTTGTCATCATGGTTACTAACAGCAAGCAGGAGGTATCCATGGAATATCCCCAGTCCTAATGATTTGTGGAGGCAAGTTTATCCCGTTATTTTTCCATGTTCTTCTGTACTAGAGCTTTATGTGTCAATTATCACTACTAAAACCCTGAACAAGCCCCTCTTCTTCAAAACACAGACAAAAGAAACCATTGGGTTTTTATTCACAATAATGCTTGGCTTAGTTAAAGAAACCACATTCACCAACAGGAAAAGAGAAGTAAATTTCTAAGCTATTGAATAACACTGCTATGTTTGGAAAGGATTTCTCTTTTGTAATTCCTCTTTAATTTCCTCCCATCCAGAGCTGCTAAGAGGAATATGAAACTAGGTTTTCATGAGTGACTAAAGGAGTCCAGCAACTGACTCCTGTTTAAAATCAGTGGTTCTGGAAATGTAAGGTAACATTTCCATAAACACATGAGTAATTTGAGGTTTAAGTTCTACTAAAAATCATGCAGTACTTAGAGTCCCCAAGTCAGACAGGGAAAAGGCAGACAGGTAAACTAATCCTTATTATCAGATAAGCAGGGATTGAATGAAGGAAAATCAAGCACAAGAAAATAAGGAGAAAACTGAGGACAGAGAAGACAACTATGTTCAAAAAGTTTATACACCGAGAGGTATAAAACACAGTTCAACAGGAAAAAGGATAGACAGAAAGAATATCAGACTATATAAACTGAAATAATACTTCCAGTCAGGTTTGCTTTTGCTTTTGAGATATGACTTCAGTAAACCCACATAAAATTGTATAACTCCTGACCCAGTGCCTCCGAATTCAGCACTATACTTTTTTTTCATTCTGCTTACTGATCAGATTAGAAAGTGTCTGAAGTTAAACTGTGCATTCTCATAACCTTTCTGGATAGTTTTCTTTCTTCATTTCAATTGTCGTTTTTCAATTTAAAAATATTAAAATACCACATTTGGGTGGGTAGTGACTCCATGACACTGTAGAAAACCAAAGTGATTTGAAGCAAGCTAGACATTCTGAGTACATTTTTAAAATACCTTATTGCTTAAATAAAATAAACTTAAATCCCTTAGTCTAGCAATTACTTTCAGATGTTTGATAGTTTATTTTTAAAAAACTGTCATATCAACCATTTAGAATTGACTTTTTTGATATCTTCATGAGTCTTCTCCAATATCTGCTCCCTGTCCTATGTTGGGAACTACATACTCATCTTCATTGTCTCTTGTATTTATCTTAATTTTGCTGTATTTTATTAGAGGAAAAACTTAGCAGAGCTGTTAGTGGCAAGTTTTAGTTACAGGAAACCCAAAAGCTAAACCCCGGTTTCAACTGAGACAATTAGACTGTTGATTTTGGTAGCAGCTCAGGACTTCTATTGGACCCAAATGCCTTTCCAGTCTATCTGCCAGTTGATGCTCAAGTCTGAAAATTTTCTGTATTCTTGCTACAGATAAAGGGCTTTGTTTCCTTTTAATTTGAGGGATATTTCTATCCAGATCTGAATGCTTTGCTGAAATTCTTCACTATTCACTGAAATAGATTAAAAGAAAGAAAGGAAATAACATTTTCCAGAACTTTCCAGCCTTTTTAAAGACTTTTTTTGCCTTAATTCTCCATTCCTTGATATCTGTGAATTGTTGAGGACAGTGTTTGTTTTGCTCAAAGCAATTTTGCTACGCATGAAAAGTAGCAGGTGCTAATTTGTAATGCTTAGCTTAGCTGTTGCTTTTTTCTCTCTAGTAAGTATATTTACTGTTTCACCTGCTGCAGATAAAGGACTCTGAAATACTGAACATGGGATACTTTTAAAAAGTGATCTATATTATTATATAACACCAGAAGATCTTTAACAAACAGTTTGAAGAAATTACTAACCAAAAAAGCAATGTTCTTATACAGGCTTTTCATCAACTGCTATAGAAACTTTGCAGCTGAGTTCTCAAAGTCCACTGCCATTTTTGGATGGATGCTTTATTGCTAGGTGCATTGGGCTCTAAAACTTTCTTATGGATGCTCTGGGAGAATGTAAATACTAGCTGGGAAGTGTTTTATTCTCTATTAAGATTTTGTGGGCTGGAGCCTTGGGCTATACAATTTCTTTTTTTCCTTTTTTCATTTGTTTCTTTTTTTTTTTTTTTTTTTTCTTGTTAGACTTTTGTAGCACCCGATTTACGGCAGGTCACAGGAGCCGATGCCGGGTGAAACGGTTACCAGGGACAGCTCCGGCGGTGGACACTGCCAGAGATCTTAATACCCTGGCGCTCTGCCAGTCCACCCTGGTGCCTGGAGAAATTCAGTGGGTTCACAGAGCCGGGTCTCTCCCAGGGCTGACGGTCTGGAGTTGCATGTTTGTAGAGACATGTTTATGTGACTCTACCGGTTTCATTTCAGGCAAATTGTGTAGGATTTCTCCGCAAGAGATACATGATTGAATGTGGTGCTCATCCTCCTTAAAAGATGTTCAGAAAGTCTGAGGAATTTATGTGATTAATTCTCAACATGTGGATTCTTTTAATTAGCTATCTAGAAACCAAAACAGAATGCAGGACACTACTGCAATCAATGCAGCTTGTTAAGCAATAATGCATTTTTTCTTCCAAAAGTCACACTTGATAACAAACAATAGTCATAGGCATAAGATGACTGTGGATACTATGAGCTAATGTCTAGTTGTCAGAAACTTTTCCATTAAGGCTCAGAATGATGTTTAACATATTCTTCCCATTATTGAGCTAAACTAAACATTGTATTAAACATGGACTGCCCAGGGAATGTTACTGCTGTTTATGTGCATATATATGAAAGCAGACACATGTACAGATGCATTTTGGATATCAAAAGCACATCAATAGCATGGTACACTCTGTTCCCAGGATATAATTCTTTTTGACGTTTCTTCTTTATGAAACCTGTCCTTACTCTTTCCTGACTGTAAAAATATATTTAAAACCAGATTCTTCAAACAAACATGAAATGCCAAAATCACATGTTCTCTCTTATTAAAAAATGGAGAATGACTGGAAGGGTAGATTTCAGTAATTATAGAGGAAAAAAAAATGCTCCTGAGGATGATCACCAAAATTTACATACCATATTATTTTTCTACTCAAAATTCAAAAGCTTTGGTGTACAGCAAACACTTGAGTAACTAATCAAATCCTGTGTAGACGACAGCTTTAAGATCACTTCAGTTTTAAGACTTTGCACTTTGTTTTTTGGCATTATATATAACTCATTTAGGATTTCAAAGCTGGATATACTTACATTTAGATTTCAGGAAAGGGCAGAAGAAGGACAGGTTGTTTGCTTTTCACTTTGAGAGACCCAGATTTCCTGATTGTGTTAGACCTGTTGTTACTCTGCTGATTTTAAGCTGGTCCCTAGGGGGAAAAGAAAGTTTGAGAAATTATCCTTTTTTTGCAGAAATACTAAGGAATACTGGCCAAGATTTTAAAACATAATGCTTAATATAGTCTTTTAACTCCATATTCAGGCTTCTTATTCAAGGTCTACTGTTCAGAAGTATGAAAACCTGTCAACTCATCCACTTTGAATACCCTTTTAGTTACTGGATGCTTGTGAAAACTGATGTAGCAGTATGAATATAGACTAAAAATCCTAATGTTTGGTATTTTTGTTGGCAATCCTGTAATAATTATGCTGTAAATCAAAATATGCGTTTGGATTTCAAGAAAAGTGCCTTGAGCCTTGTTCCCACCCTTCTGCTGACACTGCATAGCTTTTTCAGATTACTAGGTATAAAATTATCAGTTTCAAGGGCAGCTGAAAAACTTTTACTTAATCTCATCTTTCTCCATGTGTGTTGCCCCCATGAAAACGTACATAGGATGTACATCGCACTTTCATGCAATGTGCAACACAAAGTCATTAGTTCCCAAGAGGCTTGTATTGATACGATGTGCTTGGAACCACCATACAAAGTCCCAAGGGTGACTGCACTCATAACGTGAGGATGTTAACAAGGGGAGTCACAGGCAATGCTAATGTCCTATATAAATATAGAATATGCTTATCTATTTTATAGGCTAATCACTCTCATGCAGCTGCTACAAAGTCATATGTGCTTTTCCTGACTCAAATCCCACTGGCATGACTGGGAAGAGTCTCTGTGATTTGGCAGGCTCAGCTGCCATTGAGATATACAGTTCAGTGTGATAAAGTCCTAGATGGTGAGTTCTGAAGACCTGTGCTCCAGCTGGAGTGTGAGCACATAGTTGGGTGCTTTTCTAGATCAGAGCTAGGGAGGGTCCAGCACTTCTCTGCATAGCCCCTGCCCTCAGCTGCTGTTGACAACATGCTCCTCTTGCTGCTCAGTGTCCATCCCGCATGAAACCATGGGCTACTAGAAAAGCAGGTCTTTGATAAGCAGGGTGATGCTCTTCATGTGCTGATTGCCTTTGTGGTTGAAAATGGAGATATTTGGCCTAAGATCTTCCTTGCCTGTGTTTTTGCTCTCCAGAGCCACTGGTTTCCCAGCAGTCAGAGTAACTCCAGAGAGCCAAACACACCCAAAGGTATCTCTCCATTTAGTTTAAGCATTTTATCAGCCAGGGCAAAATGAAAACTCAAGAGTGACAGCTCCTAACCTCTGCACAGCTGAGTTTCAGCAGAGCCATGTACCCCAGGACCCAGTGGGCCTCAGGGAGCTGTGCCCTGGGTGGCCTGGCCATCACCAGACTATGCTAATCTTAAAGGGAGGAAGCATTTGGAGAGAGAGGAGAGCCAAAAAGGAGTACTGATTTCACAAGGGAAACCTGGGGGCAGCTTGACTGTTTTACCTCAGATTTATTCCAGCCCATTTGAAACATGCCTGCTACACCTTGTTTCATAAAAATCTCTGTAATGATTGCCAGCTCAGTTCTCTGCAATACCAGATAGAGCAGTGGCCACTGGTCCGCCCCTGCTTTGGTAGATAATCCATGGTGATTTTCTCTTGACTCCCTCCACCTCTTGCAAGCAGACAGCTGTTCAGTTTGTGGTGCAGTTTAGCAGATGTGCTGCCACCTGGGGAACTGATAGGAGATAATGCCCAAGTACCATGGACTATTTGCAATTGGTTTCATCCAATTCATCTGAGCTGTACAAAGAAATATGCATTTGGGACCTTTCTGAGAAGACTCTAAAGCCTGGAGAGCAGAAATTGCCAATGCATTATGCACAACATTGCTGCCATTTGCTTCCTAGTTTTATGAAGGGTAGCTTTTATTGTTCATCCTGACAAACAGGCCTTCACCTTCAAACAATGAGTCAATAATTCGGAACACATCTACACCCTTTCAGCACTTTTCGAGATGGCTCTGGGCTCCACAGTTCAGCTCTGGGTACAAATTTCTCTGCAGCTTGCAGGTGTTTAGGTTTGGGGCTTTGGGTCAGCTTCTTGTGTGGATGTAGGAAAGTCACAAAGTCAGAAATAGCTTTGAATAGTTACCAAAATGGAGAGCTTGCAGACTGAAAGGGATGGCAAGCTACTTTGCTTGCGCCTGAGGAGAGAAGGATTAGGCATTTCATCCAAACAGCTCATTCCTGCCTCCTGTTTGTACCATCCATGCTGCTGTTACTGCCTTTGTGGGATTAGAGAGAGGGTAAAGGAGTGCCAGCGTGTACCAGAGTACGCCAGTACAGCAGCAGCAGCAATCACATCTATCCTTTCTACCTCTAGTGGCAGCAGGATTTCTCTGGCTTTCTGCCCTGGTTGTGTCCTAGTTCCTGTCCCTCCAAACCAGGACTGACCCCTGCTTGACAATCAAGAAGGTACAGAAAAATGTGTAGATGGTGATGGTGGAGATAGTGGAAGTGAAGAGAAAGTCTCTGGGTGTCTTGCCTCCAGGGAGAAGGGGAAAGAAGGAAAAGAAGTGTTTCCAAGGAGTAGATACAACTGTAGGAGCAGAAAATGTGCCCTGTCCCCTCAAAGCCTTCCCACACACAGTCCCCTCAGTCCTCAAAAAGCCCCCACAACATCACCAACACAGTCTTCACCTTTCCCTCTCATGTGCCTTTCCCCATCCCACAACACCACTGCTATCCCTGCCTGCCCTGCCTGCTCCAAGGATGCCCTCGGCCAGTGCTGAAAGTTTGCTTTTGCTGTGCAGTGTAACTAATAAAGAGCGAAATTCTGGTGCCAGTAAATCACTCAACAGGCTTCCCCTGATTTTTCTGAGAGGAACTCCTGGCCACTTTGAGATGTTCTCTTTAAATCTCATCTAATATTATTATTATTATTACCATCCTTCTCTTCATGTCCTGAAACTGATCACTTCACGTGCATTCTTCCACTTAACTGCTTTCAGAACTAAAAACCTATAATGGTACAATATTTTTTTTAACTGGAAAAAATAATCTCATTAAAGATTTCCTAGATACAATCCCCATCTCCCCTGTGTTATTCAATCACGTGGAGATCCTGATATACATATTAGTACTACTTGAAGACGTTCCAAGTCTAAAGCAATAATGTTGGAGAGGGAACATGAAGCAACACAAGGCAGACTTTTTTGTTATGGAGAAAATAAGTCCCAAGAAGGCTTCCTGAAAAAGCAAGAGAGGGAGGAAATATGAGAGAGAGGAGGATGAGAGAAACCACTCCTAAGAGGAAAATGAAGCATTAGATTTCCTGATTGGTAGAGTTTAATTTCATTGCTCTGCTTTTAAGAATGTCTTAGTGCAAAGCTGTAGCTGAAAGGGAAGGGGAGAATGTATTTTCTGTGTACTAAATCTTCAAATACAGTAAGCTGGCATGTACTCTCCCTCCCACTCTGCTGCTTACAGGTATTATCTGGGTGTGGAAAACAACATTTTGTGTTTGCAATTCAAGTGAAGAAAAGCAAAAATCAGAAAATCAGAAAATCACTGTGTTCTCTCTCTTAACACAGAAACAGCATGACTCTTGGTTAATTTTAGTAGTTAAATAAATATAACTTCTATTTTAAGCATATACTTAAGTCCTGCTGATTCAATATTCAGCCCAAATGCAAGTGACTGTTGTGGAATGAGGCTTGCTTTGAACTGAATCTACTTAGTAAAATATTTCAGTCTGGTGTTTCAGGGAGAAGAGAGGAATCTGGTCAATTGCCGCAAATGCCTCTGTAGCAAAATCACCGCTGTACTCATTGTTTGTGCTGTTTTCTAGTGAATTTTTTAAATTTTTGTGAGACAGAATTACTGTGGAATAGAAGGCTGGTCTGGAGAAAAGTTACAGGAATGTGTACACATAATTACATCTTTTGCAAGTAGCATGCTACACAGGATTTCCTAAAGTGTACCAGAAAACATTGACATCCTGGAACTGACATTTGCAATTTCAAATACCAGCTTTCCAAGCACAATTTGTGTCCTTGTAAATGTTTCAATATCAAACTTGGGACTCACTTTGGACAAGCCAGTCCATAAACTCTGTATTATTTTTTTTCCCCATTATTATTTCATTTTCCAGTGTTCTAGGGATGACAGCTGTGATATTTAAAGCTAAGAAATAGTAAATTGAAATAGCATGTTTTAAAGTATTTATTACATGTAATTGCAATATATATAAGTTGCTTTCATTTATAATCAACTCTTTTCTCCTGACATTGTAATTTTTTTGCCTTTAAAGTACCCATGATTCCCATCTTCCCTTATACAAAATACACAAATGCTTTTACATAACTCCAGCTTTCCTCTAGTCATACACCAAAATAGAGGGTAGAGGATATGAAAATCACTTATGACAGATGAGTCACATCAATATTTTGTTCTAAGCCATGAGAAAAATGAGACACAAGGGGTAGAAATCAGAACAGATCAAAACCTTTAGTGTTTTATGATCCAAAACCACAACTATCTACTGAGGTGCAGAATGTTCTTTTTTCAAATAAAGTGTGAGAAAAACGCAGAGTTTTGTACTGCAAATGCTGGCAGCACACAATGTTGCAATTATTCTCAATATTTTGAGATGTTTGAATCATAACCAAAACTTTAAGCAACACTGAGGTAAAAGAGTTTTTATATTCCTCCACCAAAAAAAAAAAAAAAAAAGAGTTTGTTACAGTTGCTTCAGAAGTGGTGTGCCAAGTTTCTTCCAGTGACTGATACTAAAAACAGAAGGGAGGGATGTCACGGCATTGTCTTGCCTTTTATCTTTTTTCCAATGTAGTAAGTCCAGAATAATTCAGACAGAACTTTTGTTATCAGAATATATGATCAGATTTTTGTGCTGCTAAAAAAATCTCGTACAGTCTGTCTTTGAAAAGAATAATTCTGATTGCCTTTTACAGGTATTTTACTATTTCGGTGCGTGTGGCTTAGTCTGGATATGAAGCATTATGTTGCTTCCTACTTAGAGGACAGTAAAATGGATCAGTCACATTGGGTACATTC
>NW_010120080.1:0-13264 GCF_000699245.1 Pterocles gutturalis | reverse complement strand
TGGCCCAGAGCCAAGGGCTAACCCACCACTCCTAGCCAGCTGCAATTGTGGTACAAAAATGTAGTGCTTGCAGCACGGTTTAAAAGACCCTCCATTTAGGAAAAATAAGATAAGAGTGAAAAACAACCAACACAGACCTCTATAAAAGCATAACTATCTATCTGTAGTATTGTATCTATATCAAATGGTCATATTCAACATAGAGAATAGCAAAGCTGATCTACATCTCTTCCTGAAAACTCAGGCCAAACACTTTGCGGGAAGTAACAGAAAGTTAACACACAGCATGAAGTTAGATGCAGTGTTAAAGGGAGTTTAGAGTTTATCTGCAGACGTTTTTAGTAATTTTTTTTTAAAAGACTAGACCCAACTAGAAAGTCTCATCTTCCTTATAAATAGGCACTAAAGTCTGC
Source organism: Pterocles gutturalis (assembly GCF_000699245.1). Lineage (NCBI taxonomy): Eukaryota > Metazoa > Chordata > Aves > Pterocliformes > Pteroclidae > Pterocles > Pterocles gutturalis. Next base: position 12,851 of record NW_010120080.1, on the reverse strand, counting down.
TTGTCCAAGATGAGACTGAGTGTTTAACCCTTCTCTCAAAAACACTGAGAAGTAATAGCTGAAAAAACTTACACTGTACTGTTCCAAATTTTTCTCCTTGTTTGCCTCTGTATCCTCTAAATCCTTGTGTATAGCTGCAATCTGCCGCTTCTTGTCATTGATGGCTTGATCTAAAGACTTCAGTTCTTTCTTTATCCACTTATCCCTTTCTTCTTTGGAAGTAAACTGGCTTCCTCGACCTTGTTTTGCATAAAGATCTGTTCTTTCCTGAGTAGCCTGTGCAAGTCTATTTTGAGGAGGGAAAGACATGCTGTATTATAAAGAAATCTTTAATTTCTTAAGAGCAAGCCTTAAGAATTACCATAAGAATTTTCAAGTGTTAAACCAGGCTCTAAAATTTAAGCATCAAATCAGTAACAAAAAGAAAAGGATCATGTTATAAACCATACAATCACCCGAAAGACTTCACAAAACAAGTCCATAGCAACTCACAAAAGCGGTTAAGCTTTAAAGTTACGTTCACCAAATACTGTCCTCCCACCCCCAACAATAAAAGAGGCTTTTTACACACCCTCTGTAGGCACATATAGCTACCCCATTCTCAAGCAAGAAGCGGAGCTCTGAATTAACTGCACATATGTATAGTCATTATAGTATCTCAGGGGTTCTTTTAAAAATGCTTTGACTCACTGTCGTAGAATGACACATACCTAGCAATTCCCCTTTCTTCTTTTTCTTTTACACTGTTGAATTTTGGCTCAGTTTCTGCTAATTCTTTCTGTTTCTCCTCAATTTTCTCAAGAAGCTTTTGCCTCTCTTTTAACAGTCTTTTCTGAAAATCAAAACAAAGAATACTTAAAAGTTAGGTAACATCAGGAACTGTATTACTAGTATACACTTCTAAAGAATAATTTAATTGTAAGACTGCCACATGCCATTGCTTATCTGACACTACGCTGTTTCAACACTTAACAGAAGTGAATTCAGTTCTAATCAGGACAGCAAAGCAGCTAAACTATGCAAGCAACGAAGGTCTGTATGGCCAACCAACCAAACCCAAGTTAAGTACACTGAAAACATCACAAAAACCTAAGATATCAGTACAGCACACTGTAGGAAATAATGAAAGTCTAAAACCAAAACTTCATTCAATGTACAAACGTATCACCTTGTGCCACTGGCATTTAAGACTTCACTGCTGCTACATACCCTTTGTTCACTGTTGCCAGCTAATTCATCCTGCAGATCTTTGGCCTTCAGCTCTAGTTTAGTCCTCTGTTTAATCTGCTCTTGTCTTTCCGCACTGAGTTGTTCTTTCTCTTCTTTCATTGCCGAAATCTTCGTCTTCAGTTCTCGAACTTGCCGTTCTATTTCCTATGCAAATTTAAGAATGTAGTATATTAAAGACTCCATGCACGTTTCAGTATCTATCAAAACTCACAACATTTAGTGTATCTTGGTCTACAAGAAAACTCCCATTTCCAAACAGGATGAAACCATAGAGTAGAACACTACTTAAAAAAACCAACCAAACAAACAAGAAAAAAGAAAAATACCCCTCAAAAAACACAAAGCAGAACACACCTCTGGATAGCCCTTGTTAAAAGTATTTTTACCTCCATTTTATCTCTAGCATCTTGTTGTGCATCTCTCAGTTGCCTGGATTTCTCTCCACTTGTCTCTCGCTTGGCAGACAGCTGCACAGAAATATCACCATTAGCTTAAGTAACAAGATTCTGGTTTACTAGTAGTTCCAGAAAGCAAGTAATTTGTTGAATTAGTTAAGAATATTGACAGGATTCAATCAAGGAACACAAGGAGATGTTGGCAAAAAAGCATATCAACAGCTCATTTTACATTTTGTATTAGCCAAGATATTTTACCTCATCAAGTTTAGCTCGGGTTTCATTAAGCTCCTGATTATAAATTGTGTATTCTAATGCTCTCCTCATTTTATCCCATTTCTGGTACTGCGCCAGCTCTTCTTTCTCCTCTTCCAGGGTATGCAGTCGCTCTTCAATATATTTCAACAACTCATTGATCTTCTCTCGCTTGCCCTCTTTAGAAAAGATGACAAGACTGAAGTTCAGCTAAACACTGTAATACATTCCTATACCTTTACAGCTACTGACTCTCCTCCAGTGATTAACTATTTGTCAAGAGTTATGAAATGTGAAAAAGAGAATCCATGTCCAGACATTCCCCAAAAAAACAGCCTCACAGCAGAACTGTTCATATCAGTTATGTAAGGCTACACAAGCAGGTACTCTCTTGGCACACTTAAAACAATTACAGACCATACTACATAAGCTTTAGTGTTTGCATAGCAGTAGGTACTTGATTTTTGGATCACTGCCAGCTGACAACAACTCATGTTTTGAACAGTACAAATATCCCTACTAGCCCAGCTAAAAAGCTTTATTACTAAAAGCAAACATGAAGACACTTATTAAACCTTTTGAGATATTTAAAATTCAAGGAGGAAATACAACATACTCTGTATCATTTAACATAGCACAAATAAAACCTATCCAGCAATTAGCTTTACTGAAAAAGCCAAAAACCTTCAGAGTTAACAGAACTACTGTGGCATAAAACATTAATTTCTTAAACTATTTTTACCTGTTTCTTTCATTAGCGAAATACTCTCCTCTTTACGTTCATCATACACTCTAGTACCAGCTACTTCTCTTAGTAACTTCAGTCTTTGAGAGTCAGGAGCTGTGGCCATCTGGTTGATCTGAAAATTCAAGATCTATTATTTCAATAGCCTGGTCTGGATGTATGGCTAACCACAACAGATCAAAAAGTGCACTTTTTTGCTGCACTGGCTTGCCTGCAGTTTTGGCAGGAAGATTCACATATCTAGTACATGCCATACTGCTTTCCCCTTGTGACAATTACTTTAGGATAGCAAGTATTCAGCTTGTAATGAATTTTGTTGGTTTTCAAATGCTTCCAGTTAGTGCTAAAACTTGACTTTATTACGTAAACTGAAGAAATCATTAGCCACTCAAAATTATGTTTAGAGAAACTCAAGCTAAGGCCTTTAAGTCCTAACCATACCAAAATGTAGGGGTTATAAATCTCAGAATAATTTGGGTCATGAAACACTCATTAATCCAACATTAAATCAGTCACACAATTAAAGCCAACATAAAACTCAGTTATTTTATCCTTTTGTAAGGTGATAACTGTTTATAATTTGTATTCTTTTAAAACCACTATGTATATTTTGGTTTTAAGAGTCCTGTGCACCAATCCCCACTACAAAACACAAGTGACTTTGCAACTGAAGTTGATTCATCCAAATACACACATTCAGCTGTATAGGAAAATTTATCTTCATAAATATTTGAGATACTGTACCGCTGGGTCACCACTTCTGCCATCAAGTTTCCTACATTCCCCTTTTAAGTATGCCTTTCAGTAATCTTTCGGAAGCTGACAGTTATCAATGTCTCCATGGTGTCCCACCCTATGAGCCATTACAAGTAATCTTGATCCCAGTGTCCTTTGAAAGGCTTGGTAAGCATGCTTGGGTCTTGAAGACCAGTTAATACAGGCCACACAGTGAGAGCTTTCCCTGCTGTGTGTTCAGTTTTGCTGCCTCCGTGTGTTTCCGTTCACGCTCCACTGAGAGTATTTTTAGCCTCTTAAAATCCTCTATAATTATTTTATTGCCTCATCTGAAGGCCCAGAAATTTATGAATTCACACCAAAACAATCATATGAATTAAGTTTGCTGTGTACTTAAGTATACGGAAAAGCACATGACTGCAAAGATTACCATGAAAAAACTTTATATCAGTTATGAAAAAACTTTTTGTATCAGCATCACAGACGTTAAACTTTTTTCTTAAAATCAACATATACTACCGCAACAGTAATACTTGCAAAGGCAGCATCTACAAGAACTGTTTCAAACTAAAATGGATTTAGGTTTTGGTTTACTTCTGCAATAATTAAACTAGGTCTGGCATCCAGACAACATGATACTCTCAACAATGATTTCTTCCACTCGGTGAAAAAGAATCTTACCTTTCCTTGTTTGACAATATAGTAGGGATTACTGCGAGAAAATCCAGCACTTTCAAGAAGATTCATTACATCATTTTTCCTGAAATGTTATTGTGAATCTATTAAAAACTTACAGTAGAAGTGACAGCTGTAAAAATTCAGTAAAGTATCACAACTGTACATCACATGCTATAATGTGTGCAATGCATGCTCTGTTTGAAGAAGATTCTTTATTTAATAATAGATAATTCTAAAATGAAATGAGAGAATAAATGAAAAATACTTCAAATACTATAGTAGTGGAAAGAGATTAAGAGCACCTCGAAGCAAAGAGGAGGCAACCTAAAATCTGGTAAACCTTCTATTTAAAAAAGCCCTGAAAGAAATATTATATAAGCAGTTAAACACCATGTTAATGAATGGATTAAGCCGTAAATTGAAAGTCTGCTGTCTACAGCACAAGGACTGATGTCCTTACTGTCAAACTACTGGTATTCAGTATTACACAACTAAACTAGTATTGCTCATGGAACTCGTATGAGAACTAATTTATTTCAGGCTAGAGATGCAAGTGTTTGGCATGACTACAGAATTTTACAGAAATACTGACAGACTCATTCAGGTAAGGAAAAGAAGTACCTACGTCACCATTTTCTTGTCTAAGAAATATTGGTCCTTCTTGGCTCCAATGACTCTGCGAAGGGAGACTTCCTCTTTATCAATCTTAAGAAAAGAAAACCCAGTAAATTTAACTGCTTGGAGTAGGTATCTATAACCAATCCAGAATGTTTACGGTACTTTTTACCAAAGCTGACTCAAAAGTAGTTACCACACTGAAGACTTCTATAATACTGAGATACTGGAGTCTGAAACGATCATCTATTTCTGAAGTAGCATATTCAACTTACCGGTAACCTGTTGTCCGAATTGTCAAAAATAATTTCCACAAATGCTGAAATGACACGAGGACCTGTACCTTCCTAAGAAATGAGATATTTTGGTTAGATAATTCCCACCTTAGAAGGATTTGGAGCTAATTCATCTCCCCTTTTCCCTGACAATCCCACTTCCCCTTTCCTTCCAAGGATTTGAGAGTCAAGAGCACCTATATAAGATCCAGTGCATATATTTTTATTTCTGGAAATCCTGGATACACATTCACCAGTGTGCATTATCAGCATCATGTATTACTTTGTAATAAATTCCCTTTTGCAAAAAAAAAAAGAAAATAAAAGTTTAAGGATGCTTCCAAAATAATTGGCTTAAAATATCTACAGCCCAGCAATTTACCGCTTTTGGAGTAACATTCAAATGCATTGGCTTAATCTGTAGTTTTGTTGTTATACACCTTCACTTACATGCAACAAAGCCAGTCTCTGTTCTGGGCGAAGATGACTAAACTCATCACTGAGGACAAACTGAATTGCTGTAATAAAATAGCAAAGAAACAGAAGATTCATTCTCTCCTTTAGGGAGAAGTGCAGCAGTTTCTTTAACTCAAAACATACTGTTTTGGAGTTGTATACTACATTCATGCTATTGATAATATCTTACAATGTTTCTTCATTAAAAACCTTAATCTGCTGGATGTTTATCACTCAGCCTGCTGTACACTAGTATTTCTCTGAAAAGTCTCAATGTCACCACCTCACTAGTTCATTGCATAAGCATTAACAATGCTGCACAAGTAGAGATTCATGAGTTTTCCTCTACAAATATATAGCATACAGGCTAGGTTAAAAGCATTGCTAAAATACTTACCACTTGACAGTTTACAGACTCCCATCACAAAGGTTACTAACACCTTTGACTAGCATTTTTGCTCCTCCACTGATGCTCCCACCCTGCAAAATCCCCCTCATAACCATACCTTAAAAAGTTGTATAAGTTGTGCCATACTGCTACAGAACCAGCTTAGAATTTAACTACTAAGAATGTCTAAAAGAACTGCAGATATCACAATCAGCTTTCAAGGTGGGTCACTTTTAGAAACACTTTCCTCCTGTAAATACTTTTTTTGCCATTTAAAAAACTTAGAAAGCCCTTAGTAAGAGAAGCTGAACACTAGGGAAAAACTTGAAGGGAAGTATTAAATAAGTGCATTGAGATCTCCCTTGCATTACTGTCAAGTCACTACCAATCTGCCACTCCTTGTTGGGGAGGAACACTTGTTAAACCAACTTCTGGCAAAAACAAAGAAACTGTCATCAGCATCCTCATGCTGCTATATTAAGAAATCCATGCTTACCATAAAAAAAGTTGCTTTTTCCAGATCCATTTCTTCCCACTGAAAATTAAAACACAAAGTATAACCTCAAGCTGACATGGGTTAACACTGCAATTGATTTTGCATATAAATATTCAAGAGCAGAACCCAAATATAACACAGACAAACAAAATCTCAAGGGAATGAGGCGAACTTACAGGTAGATCACTTAGTCATTGTCAGAGAACAAGAGAGCAGTCCTTTCCCCACTGAAACGCATCACAATGACTTATAAACTCCAACACTATTCCACAGTGAGAATTATGGTTAAACCAATCCTATCTATTCCAATCCTTTTCTTTTTAGTAGTGACCTCCTGGTGGGATGAGAACAGTAGACCTAAATGCAATTCCTCTGGTCCCAGGATGACTTTTTTATATTTAACCAAAGGAAATCACATGCCTGTACATTCAGGGTTACTGTAGGAACTTTAGTTAGAGCGTGAGCTCCTTAATACTCCACTTGCTAATTCAGCAATGTTTTGCTTTAGAAAGACGACTGGAAGAACTGCTATTTCTATTAAAAAAAAAAGTGAAAGAACACTGCACTACTGTAACACACAGTAATCCCTGTGTTCACACTGATGTGTTTCAGCAAGGTTCAGTGTCTTAAGATCAGCACCTACTGTATTAATTTCAAAACTGCTTGCCTTCTAGCAGCAAAGAGCATCCCAGGCTTTTCATCCTTTCCTGCCTACGTGCTCTCCAGATTCACCGCACCCCCGAACTACTTGGGATTGCTATGAGGTCTTTAAAAAGGCAAAAAATAGTGAAGCTGGATATTAGTTTTTTCCCCCCTTTTGAAAACACTACTATCTGGATAAAGTTTTAGCTCCCTCTGAACTAACATTACACAACAGGACATGCTATTCAAGTCATAAGTACAGTTTTTTCCAGTCTCAGAGTAAATCCTGGCCATTAAGTTTTTATGTTCAAAATTGACTGTTTTCTGTTGGGTCAGCAGTCTCAAAGTTGTTGCACAATCACTAAATTGAATGGAAATGTAAAGGCAGGACCAGGTATCCATGGGCAAAAATAGGAAGAGGCATGAGAATGGTAGACAACAACACACTGTTAGATTAGGTGTTATTTATCAAACTTTAAAACTTATATTATACTTCTTGACAATCCACATTCCAGAAAGTCATTCCTCCAAGGCTCGAAGAAAAAGGATCTTCTCTGCAGTAGTTTATAGTAGCTAGTGTGCTTACTTTATAAAAATTGATCACACTTACACACACGCACACAAAAAAATCCCATACAAATTCTCTGCTGCTCTTCTTGCAAGGGCAGCCTTAAAGGAGGTCTGGTTGATAATCTGCACATGAGGGAGTTTACAAACCTCACTCAATTACTGAAGACTTGGACATGACACTATTATCACAGTAAAACTGAATGCTAGCATTACTTTGCTCGAAGTGGAATATGCCTTGTGATATGTTACCGACAACTGTCAAGACATTTCTGAAACAGAAAATACAGTCAGCAAGTCTAGAAAGAATATTAAAAACTATAAAAGACTCTAACATGACCATCATCTAAAATAACAGTGCAGCTACAGTTAGTGTTAAAAGACAAGTATCAGAACTTACCAATGACATTGTGTTTTGGGCTGAATGGGTCCACAATGGTTTGGTCCCTGTAGCTTCGAAAGCCCTGAATGATTACCTAATCAGAAGAGTAAGTTATTTTAACAAAGTTCTCTCTGCTCTTCAGCAGTTTTTGAACTATCAGATTTTACTAAATATTTATTTATTTATATCAATTACAATATACTTGATTTCACCCGCCCTTCCCACACATACTTCAACTTTTCAGCTCAAGATCACCAACTTACATCATAAAAATTGCCCCTCACCTAAGCATCACTTTAGGGACAGATTTTTCTCCCCACATTACAAGATGCTGGTACTTATCTAGGCCAAAGCACAGTGAACAAGGTAGTTCTGAGTCTTTTTGTTACAAACTGCACAAAAAGATGTATTTGCATCAAATATTACATACAGGAAATAAAATCCCAGTATAACAAGCACTTATTCTAGTAGGGCCAGACTTGTATTTAATTTTTGTAATGCAATCCACATACAACACAAGAACTCTATCTGCAAATTCTCCAAGTAGAGCAACTACAGACTGCAAAACCTATACTAGACTCTACCTATTTTACATGCAACACAATCTTATTTTGTTTCACTGTGCAATCTAAAAGTAAAAAGAGCAGGCTATCTTGGTTCTAGTGAATTTTCTAAACAGACCAATACAAACCTACGCAATTAACTTCAGGAGCCACTCAGCAAACAGTCATCTAGATGCAGCATGTCAAATTTCAACTATTCAATTTCAAGAGTGATTAAGTTTGTCAGGCCAAAAAAAACACAAGGTACAGAGTGACAGTATCTTAACACTTCAGTTCTGCACAGCAGCAAAATTGATCCAACTTCCTGCACGCACATGCACATTCCACCACTAAGCAACCTTTTCCAGGCATTAAGCTGGGCTGAAAGAATATACAGCTTTGCTCTGCTCAGTAAGACACCAGAAAGACAGCAGACACCTAAAAAGTTTTGATGTTTGCAGATCTTTCAGCAAGAACACTTACAAAAGAACTAGGATTGACATTTAATCCTTATGTCCTTCCCACAGCTCTTCCCCAGCAGAAGCAAGATACTGTTATAATAATGCCAATGTTTCACCATGATAGTTATTATAAACTAAGAATTACTTGTTAGGACAACAGCAAAATATTTTTACAAGGTATTTCTCAATATTACTACTTCTGAAGTTTAGAATGTTGAACTATTTAGGCTGTTTTGCTTGTAAGGTCCACGACGCCCTCACCACCTTCTTTTTTCCTGAATGTCACCCCTTCTCTCACATCTTCAAGTATTAAAATAGCCCACTTTCCAGAAGATAAACATAATACCTGGTATCCAAGAAGCACATACAAAACTTGATCAAAAAGCCTAACATAAACATTAAAGCAAGCCTTTCTGCCCTGCTACAGAAGTCTGATAACTGTATACCTGAGCAACCCAAGAAACAACTACCTTCAGAACAAGATTCATATTCTGGTAGCATGCTATACAAATGGTGGGGGGGGAAAAAAAGTCCTGCCTGTAAAATTAGTACTAGACAAAAGACTAGGAGAAGAAAGTGCCCTGATTTATTCAAGCCAAGTTCGATCTCAAGCCTTTCTGCCATTATGTGACAGCCTATTATCAAGGATTATCATAGAAAACTCCTCTCACCACCTGTTTGTACTAATGGATTACAAGCATGAAAATCCAGTATTTGAGGCACTCAAGACCAGGCTGGATGGGGCCCTGGGCAGCCTGTTCTAGTGGTTGTCAACTCTGCCCACAGCATGGGAGTTGAAACTAGATATCTTTAAGGTCCTTTTCAACCCAGGCCATTCTATGATTCTATGAAAACGCCATGTCAGACAGCAAATCAAACATTTGAGTTTATAAAAACTTAAATCAAATAAAACTTAAAGGCATTAACTAACTTTTAGTCAGAAATCACAGAGACACTCTCTTTCCAGGCACTAGCTCTTCCATGTCAAATCCTCTTTGCAAAATTGTTTCATTGCTGGAATCTGAAGCTAAGAATATGGGTAGGCAGAAAATTACTAATCCTTAACCAACAAACATCAGGTCCAAGCAACATCAGATATTTTGGAAAAGGTCTTTCAATATAACTTCCTCCAATACTTTGCTTATCTTAACCTTTTTTGAATTGCAGCTGTCTACCCTCTCGGTCAAGATACAGTTTTCATTAAGCACTTGCACTGTATTCAGATCTAAATCCGAAGCAATCATATTGGAAGTAATTCAGGATTTGAGAATTTAATGGACTACACTACAGAAAGCAAGTTCAAGACAATGTATTAACTGAAGACAACCCAGTCACTGTGACTGTCACCTAACTCATCTGCCAGATAAGAGACTTTCACAGTAATAGCAAGCTCTGCCTCAGTACCAGTGGCTTTCAAAGGAAAAGCAGGAACAGCAGATCTTACTCAGGTCTTGCCACCAACTCTAGGCCACTGCATCTACATTCACTCCCTCCGATTTTGAAAAATAAACAAAAAAATTTAAAAGTAACATTTTGCAAACAATGCTGCTTCCCAATTCACCAGATTTAAAGGAGAAAAAAAAAATGGGCAAAAAAAACGGTCTTTAGTATTTTTACAGTTTATCTATAATAATCTAAAAACATCTGTCATGGCCTGGACCCCCTACACATCCCCTCCCCCATTATGTTGTTTATGTCTCAAACAATGGACAGAGCATTTTCTAAAGAGACTCCACCAGGACTGCTTGGGCAGAGCACTCGGACAGAACATTTCTAAAGAAGAGGTGCCATCATGTCTACAAACAGCTCGGGCAGAGCAGGTTGGAAGAAAGGTTCTTTTGTGAACGTTAACAAGCCGCTAATGTCTTGAGTGAAGGGCACACCTGTCGAGGTGGGGCATGGGTGCTGAGGGCTGGAGTCTGTCTCCCCAGTGGAGAACCACCTGTCCCCCCCACGAAGCTAACCTAGATACAAGGCTATTGCGCCCCACAAAGGTCAACCCCGAAGGTGACCTGGATGCTCAGCCCCCTCCCGAGGGGCGGTGCGGCACTGAACTGTACAAAACGTGAGCCCAAACTGTACTCCCTGTCCACCAGTCACCCCCCCAGGCAAGGAGTTTCTGCCTGAAAGAGAGGACACATGCTGGGACCAGGGATTGGTGATGTTCTCTGTATTTGTCTCTTTGACTGTGTCTCTCTTTCTGCTCCCCTTTCTTACTTTCAACTTTTCTGTACCCTGTCTTCTGTCTGATTTTTGCCTCAAATAATGATCGAGCATTATTTGCTGCCTGCTTAATTGATAAGTGATATCTAGTGATAACTTATTTGCTAATAATAATTTGATTTGCTGCTTTGACTCTGAGAAGTTGATTCGTGCTGGTTTTGCAGTTGCTAAGGTAAACAAAATTGTGTTGTATTGTTCCTCGAGTCATTGTCTGACTCCACCTAGCCGGTACTACTTTTCGGGGAATCACAAAAAACCTCTTTCGACAGTCCACTGTAGTAGGACAAGACAACATCCAGATCGGAATAATTCATCTACTTTATTCTCGTAAGAACCTGAAAGCTTCCACAAAAAGGTAAAAACAGCCAACCATTATTTCTCCGATATTACTACAGAAGCACAAACTCTTACCACGCACATACTCAGGCACCACAAGAATACGATACAGGCAGAATCTGAACACCATTTTCCCCTCCTCAAAAGTTTTTTCCTAGATGGCTTCTCCGTTCATCCATCCTCATCTATTTTATTCTCATGTTCACACCTTGTTATGCTCTCTTCTATAGTTCCTAAAACTGTACTTAACATTTGGACTTCTTACTCTCATTTTATACATCTTCACTACTGTTTGCTTTTGTGCAATTAAAATTTGGAAAACAAGAATAGTTATTCAAAAACTTTAAAGCAACGCGTGTACTTGTAACGGTATAGTGACTTATTAAAACACCATCAAAAGGCATTTGAAACAGTCCCTTGTCAGCCAAACAGCTGACGAAAACCCGATTTCTATGTAGAACACGACCTTTCAACATGATAAAGTATTATTCTTAATAAAGACACCCATAGGGTGTTGGAAAGCCATGTCGATTCTGAGCCCACCAAAGAAACGAGAACCCTGGTAGGCTTTGTATCAACGTGAATAGGCAGTGGTATGAAAGCAGCCATAAAAATTCAACCATACTATGCAATATACGGTGCCATATGTCTGGAGGGATATACTGCAGAAGTAACATTAACGATTGTCTCAAAAACTGTTCGCAAAAAGTCCATGCAAGGACCTTCTTTTTAACTCAACGTTAGCTGCAGATTGCTTGCCAAAGATGAAGTATAATAGGTTAAATGGTCCATGCCCGGGGGCCGAAGGCATCATCCCAATACAAACAGTAACTGCTGTTTCTCCCGGGGAAAGGGGAATACAGAACCAGTTTTAACCGAAGCCTCAAATACAGTCACATTTCCCCACTGAAACCACCTGCAGATTTAAAAAAGTAAAAAAGAAAGAGAACCCACGACTTGAACAGATTAAAGATGCCACCTGACAGCTGAAAAGGGCCCTTTGTTTGTGTAGAGCCACGTGTGGGTACGAGCCTCCCGTCCCTGGCTCGGCCGCCGCCTGAAGGGCCGGGACACCGGCACTGCCGCGTCCAAAGGGTCCCCACAGAGCCCGCGAACAAGTCCCGGGTCCAAGGGGCCTCCCCCCAACGCCATTTCACACTTGCAATGAATGAAACCAGTCGCGGGAACCGGAAGAGGAAAGGCACCTGCCAGCCTACGCGGCGGACTTGCCCCGTGGCTGGGCCGGGGACGCTTCCTCTCAGCAGGGCCAGGCTCTGCTCCCCGGGAGAGCGGAGAACCAAAGGCCTTCGGACCCGCCAACAGCCGGCGGGCCTCTTGCTGCGGGCCGGGACCTCGCTCTGCCGCTCGCCGGGAGGCTGAAGAGCCCCTCAGCGACGGGGCGGGGCAGAGCAGGCTGGGCCAAACCGACC